>NC_087378.1:6777572-6925072 GCF_963675165.1 Halichondria panicea
TGGATCAATGCAATTATGGCTTATACCAACAAAGCCAGTGGGCTAAGCTAAAACCAGACACTCTATAGCTAGCTAGCTAGCTTCAACACATAATATTGTATATCTCATGCCTGTTGATACTATTACCCTCCTTATAAGAGTACCTAAGAATACCACTTGTCCAATGATGAATATACAAGCAATTAGCTAGACAACAACCTCCCCCCTTTCCTAGAGAGCTGTAGCTTAGCTATGCTCTACATAATAACCTCTCTTGTACAATACAGAACACTTACCTATCTCAGCTGATCCAATCCACGCTACGACCAACTCTTGCACAATGAATGTATGGACTATGCAGTGAGCTTGAGCTGCTTTGATCTCTGCTGCTAGCTAGCTATTGCAATGAAGGCTCCCAAGACAAACCCATGGGACAATACAGGTGTGACGTCATGAGTCATAAAAAGGGTGTGTTTCATTAGTACATGGGCGCATGCGTATCAAGCCTGGCTAATTGGATAGTTTTCAGTATGCTGGTCTTTACCCATTAGCTAAACCCAGTACACAGAGTTGGTTAGTGTGGCCGGCCTGTTAGCTAGCTGTTGGATCTCATGTCTCTATTCATAAACTCAGGAGGAGGCGTCCTGGGTGCGTCAGGCGGTGCACACAACCCAATGAAGGATTTCGAAGTTCAGCAACCACCGGAAGACTCCATCAGTAAGATTGCCTTCAGCTCTCACGCACAGACCAGTAACTACCTTGTGGCCTCATCCTGGGATAACCACGTAAGCAATGCACAGCTGACATGCGACTACAACGTACTCCCCTTTCCCCTCTCCAGGTGTATTGTTACGAGGCTGGGGATAACTCGACTACGAGAAAAGCACGTACCTCACATTCGGCACCTGTCCTCGACTGTTGCTGGCACTCGGTAAACACAGCCACAATACATATAGAATGGCATCAACTTAAATATGTTGAAATCCTCGATTTTAAGTCATGTTATATACTCAAATTTTTTCTGGCTGGCCCTCCCACACATACCCCAGGATGGCACCAAGATCCTAACTGCCTCGTGTGACAAGACGTGCAAGTTGTGGGACCTCCAGTCCAACCAGGCGATAGACGTGGCCCAGCATGCTGCCCCCATCAAATCAGTACACTGGATCCAGTCCCCCAACTACCAAGTGGTCGTCACTGGCAGCTGGGACAAGACTCTCAAAGTGAGGACTATGGTCACAAGGCCCTAGGCTGTCCCCTTGAACACTAAAAGTCTGGTCTGTACTAGTAAAGGTTGCATGCCATAGCCTATGCTGTTCTGTGATTTCGAAGGAAAGCCTGAGAAGGGAATTTTATATCTCCAATGATCTCTTTGCACACACTCACAGTTTTGGGACACACGGACTCCTAACCCCGTGCTGACGCTACAGCTGCCCGAGCGCTGCTACTGCATGGATGTGGTGAGTCACATGACCTATAAATGCCTCCTAGAATCATTCTTCGTGTTGTTCTTTCCTCCCTCCATCAGATGTATCCGATGGCTGTGGTAGGGACTGCCTCCAGGGGACTGATTGTATACCAGCTGGAAGGAACACCCTCGGAATTTAGGGTAAGTCATGAAAATTGACATCTCTTGAGAGACGTTAGTTTCTAATTGATAGTGTAAGGGGAAGAACTGTCTTCTTGCTATGACATTGTATGCCTTGATATACTTTTAGCATTATGCATTTGACTGATACGTAATTAACTCTTATCTATTCGTAATATTATAATTATTTCCTCTGTTGCATTGTTCGGATCACACACTTTTTTGCAGAAATTCGACAGTCCCCTCAAGTATCAGCATCGCGCTGTGCGAATCTTTAAAGACAAGCAGAACCAGCCGACTGGATTTGCCCTAGGTTCCATTGAGGGACGGGTGGCCGTCCACCATATTAACCCACAGAACCCGTGAGCGTGCACACTAATGCACGCGTGCACACTAATGCACGCATGCACACACACACACACACACACACACACACACACACACACACACACACACACACACACACACACACACACACACACACTAGTAGAAGAATGAAAAGTATGTATCTTTTTTTATTCTCTTGCTCAAATCCCCCACCCCCTCATACACACACACACACACACACTTTATAGTCAGAAGGACAACTTCACGTTCAAGTGCCACCGGTCTAATCCTTCCACCCCAGGAGCCTCCCAAGACATCTACCCTGTGAGTCAGTGTGATGTCATTACCATGGTAATGTGGTGCAAGATGTCGTGCTGAGTCGTTCTGATACTAGTTATGGGTAGAGCCTCTGCTCACTCATGATTATACATGCCGTATGCAATGTCGTGTAACCTGTTGCCATACGCATGTCTGCATCATGTGACTACCCCCCTCCCAGGTCAACGACATAGCGTTCCACCCCCAACACGGCACGCTTGCCACGGTGGGTGCTGACGGGAAGTTCGGTTTCTGGGACAAGGATGCTCGCACTAAACTGAAGAACTCTGACTCAATGGAACAACCCATCACCAGTTGCTGCATCAATAACAACGGCAACGTGTTCGCCTACTCTGTCAGCTATGATTGGTCCAAGGTGGGATTACTATACTACTATTAGACTACTTTGATATTGTCCAAGCTTTAGGTGAGCGTCTCCTAGGTTATTACACACCAGCTGTACGTGTCTGAGCCCAATGTTCTCACTAAGCAGTTGTGTACACAGACAATATATTCCGCATTCATTTCCCGTCTTCACACCCATGCAACACACGCATGCACGCGCACACAGGGCCACGAACATTTCAATCCCCAAAAGAAGAATTGTATTTTCCTGAGAAATATTCAGAAAGATAACGAGATGAAGCCGAGAGTCAAGAAACGATAAACTGTCAGACTCTTGTAACTATAATTGTGTTTGTATAGCTCAATTTCTGTAGGTACTTCATTCTCAATGGCTGTGTGTTCTTTGCTCAATATTAAGAGTCAAGTTGAGATTGTTAAAAATGTAATGAGGTAAATTCGTCATAACCATTTTGTTTGCATAAGTCTTATCTAAAAATACTTCCTGAAATCATAATTGATGAGAGCAGTGAAATTTAACAAGTTCGTATTAAAAGAATGATGATATATAGGGAGACCACATGTGTGTGAGGAGGTAGATGATGGAGAGAGCCTCCACTGGTTTGTGAGACTTGGGCTTTGGGCCCCTCAACGGCAACAGGAACAACACCAGGACACTCTGTATGGGGGTACATGTGTGGGGGATACGTGTGTGGGGGGGTACATGTGTGGGAGATACGTGTGCGTGGGGGGTACGTGTGTGGGGGGTATGTGTGTGGGTACGTGCGTGTGTGGAAGAGGGGAGTAGTTAGTACATGGGTTAGAGTTAGAGTTAGGGTTGTGTAAAAAAATAATGAAGCGTGTGATGTCACAAACAATAATGCTACACACATTAACACTTACATTGTCACATAGAACATACCAGAATCATGACTGCCTCTAACGGCCACAACAGCCGGTGTAGTCCCATAGCATATGAGGAGACCACACCTACCAGTACTGTAGCCAGCACGGCCAGGAAGGTAGGCCACTTCCCGCACACCACCAGGTACGTACCCTTCAACTGCAGGAAGAGAAAGAATACATCACTGATTGGTTAACTAGTCCAAAAAATGGAAATGTTTAAAATCCTTACGTCTCTTAACTTTACCATTGCTATAGTTACAAATAAGCCCCACCCACCCTTGGGAGAGTGGGATCCAGTTTCCGGCATATCTCGTACGTAAAGAACCCTGAGAAGCCGACACTGCCGAGATATACCCACCCTGTCAGATTGTACCAGGGTGAGCCCCCGAGACCAGTGATGAACAGCGCTCCAAAGTATATTGAGAGCTGTGGGTAAGGCGTGTCATGTGACTGTCATGTGGTAGTCATGTGATTACCTGATGAATGAGGCCGTTAATCATCACGTGCTCGTCCAACCATTTTGATATGCCAAATTCAATGTACATCAGGAAGGCGTAGAAGATCTGCAGAATGTAAATGTTTCAATTGTGGCTAAAAAACGACTCACTATAAGTAGATAGAGACCAGTGACTGTCCAGTTGAACCTGAGGCCCATGACAATAGAGTAGGCGAGCATGGCTACTATGGTGATGTTTATCACTGTGCACATCTCGTCGTATCGCAGGAGACCACGGGGGAGGGGTCTGCATAGGAGCAAGAGAAGATCACATGAACTGAGTCAAGAGATGGACATAGTCAAGAGTTTCTTTTGAAGCAAATAAAATGTTCCTAAGTCAGTATGTGTGTATGCCCACCTATCAGGGTGAACGATCTTGTCCTTCTCAAAGTCCTTAACGTCGTCCATCACCCTCACCAACAACAGCAGCGTCTGGAGGGGGGAGGGGGTAGTCACACACACACAGTATGTCAAAGAAACACTGCTGCCTCATATGCTACCTTGGTAACTGTATGCTAAGACATGATTACTGTAGAGTGGATTTATAGTTTATCACTAAAGACATCTTGTAAGTGAAGTGACAGCAATTTAGCAGAAGTATGCTGAATTTTTTGATAATGGTTAGTTAGTCACGCACCATCATTCCAATGAGCCCCCAGGCAAATTTATCCCAGTCCACTGATCCTTCGGCATACATCAGGCCAGATAAACAAGGTCCAGCTGCCAGCAGTCCAAACACTAACGGAGGAGCTCTCTCGTACAAGAATACCAGCCAATTGTGCAAGCTGCATGGAGAGAGAGAAGGGACGGTTAATGCTATACAATGTGTACGGTATGTGTCATGATTCTGTGTGCATTATAATTATTATAGTACGTTATGAGTAATCTGTTACCTCCATCTTGGAATCTTGTCATAAGGCACCTTCTGGATTTCTTTAGCAGCCATACTGAGTGTTCTTCTTGAAGTTAAGTAGCAAAGACAATGCAAAGATATTCGATGTCTATAATAATATATTGCAAGGGCCAAGGGGCTAATTCGAGGTTGGGGCTATGAACGAGGGATAGGTCAAAGTTCACTTTCTTAGTAGGCGTGGTTATTAAAACATGGAGGGAGCCGGAGCCGGAGCTGGAGGCAGCAGGAAGATTGTGGAGGTCTTTATAGAGACAGACTCGGAGAGTGACTCCTCAGAAAGCAGCAGTCACGAGGAGACCGCTGAGCCCACTCTGACCACTGTGGAGGAACCCCCAGACCCAAGCCCCACTAACCACCCCACTGTCACTCAGAGCTCACCTGATGTCGATGATGGAGAGAATCGTAAGCATGTACATTTAACAAAGTCAACGTACATTGTCTGTTATTTTAACACACAACAATTTTTTCCAGAGTCAGCACTTTCTCCTATTGACAATTCCCAGCTTGTGAGCACGTTCTATCATGGTGATGAAGATGAGTCTATGTCACAAGAAGAACCCGACATCAACTTTCAAGAACCACTGAACAACATCTTTGAGGATTCCATAGCAACCACTTACACACCATCCGAACCGACACCAGTCACAGCAGACTTGCAGCCACCTCCAGAGGACAAAATAATCACCGACGAACCCCCCTTTGCAGTCGTGGAAAAGTCAAAAGTCATTGATAAGAGCAACAGTCCCCCTCTAGAGCCAAAACCGATTGACCCGAACAGAGAGTATTGTTTTTGCAGGCAGCCTCCAGACACCCACTCTATGATATACTGTCACCAATGCCTGGAGTGGTTTCATGGCGAGTGTGTTGGACTCACTCGACAGAAGGCAGCCTGTATCAAGAGGTTTTATTGTCCACTGTGTATCGACAAGAACCCCAGTCTAGTGAGTGTGTTTGAGAGCAGAGCTGAGGGGACCCGGCAGCATGGGGTGGGGCAGGTCAAAGGTCAGGAGAAGAAATCAAAGAACAAAAAACACTGTAGAAGGTGAGTATGACATCTGTAGCACTAACATACCGCCGGTAAATTGACAGTGCCTTTTGCTGTATGTGTACAGCATGCTGAAGAGCTTATTAAAATGTTATTGATACATGTAATTCTAGTTCTAGTTGTATATTGTAGTGTGTATCAGACGAAACTTTCTTGCCTCAGGTGTGGTGAGTGTGTGGGGTGCCTGACTGAGATGGACTGTCGAAAGTGTCGGTTCTGCCGAGATATGACCAAATATGGTGGCCGAGGCAGCCTCCGTCAGAAGTGTATCAAGCGGCAGTGTCTGCGTTACTCTCGCATCCTCCATGCAGAGGACCCGATATACACCACCAAGGTGGCCCCTGTGATCCAGGAGGAGTTAGAAGCTGGGTTACGAGCTGTGGGGGGTAATACATCCTCCCCCCGCCATGAGGACCAGTTGGTAGATGTGGAGAGACCTGACATTGATTTTCGCATGATTACTGAACCTACTGAAGAGGAGTATCTGCCGCCACCAGCAAAGAAAAAAGTGAGTATTGTCAAAAAGGGGAAAACCCCAGGAAAAGGAGGTGTATCAAAGGGTGGCACTAAGGGTAAACCTGGAGGGAAAGGACGTACTGTGAAGCCAAAGAAAAAGACTCGACTGAGCACTTCTGACTTTGATTTCGACGAATTGGTAGGTCCATTGCATTGTGTACAGAATAATTATGTTGCGCTCTATTACAGCAGCCACTGTCTGGTAGGAGGTCCAGACAACCATTCTCGGATATTGTGGGGGGTGGTTACTATCGTGACGAGCCCCCCCAGCAGTGCTATGGACCGGAGTGTGTGTTTCCAGCGCGACCTCACTCTAAGTACTGTAGTGAAGAGTGTGGCATACAGCTGGCAATGAGGTGAGAATGAGCTTAACTATTTGTAGTCTCCTCTGCTGTTAAGAATTCAGTGCATGCATATTTAGAAGAGGTTATTATTTGCCCTCCCCACACATACGTACACACACATGTACACACACACAGACGTATCCGGAAGCACCTCCCTCAGCAGAGAAAGCTGTCGGATGAGGCAGAGTCTCAGGCAACGCACAGAAACAAGGCAAACCTGGAGAGACTAGAGGAACAACAAAAGGTGGGCGTGGATTTCTTTGTGTTATAGGTTGTAGACACTGCTCTTTGTTTTGAAGGCTATAAAGAAAAGACTAGAAGAGTTGGATGGACAGACGATTGCCATTGACAACCATGTTCAACAACTCTCTAGTATCACTCCAGTTAGCGAAGACGAGGTATATGCATATCATCCTCTCCCCTCTTCCACCCTCACACCCCTCACACTCCTCACACTCCCTTCTTACACCCTCCACCCTCACACTCCCCTCTTACATCCTCACACTTCTCACACTCCCCTCTTACACCCTCACACTTCTTACACTCCTCACACTCTCCTCTTACACCCTCCACCCTCACAGGCTGATGCAGACAGTGATGACCTAACAATCCACTGTGCCACGTGCAGTCAGCCAGTCACTCTCAAGAAAGCCATGCCTCACTTTGAGAGATGTTTCAACAGGGTACGCAATATCAGTCGACAGTGTTCTAAGTTAGTGCACGATATTGTGTTCCCATTGTAGCTGGAAGGAATGGTGTCTTTTGGCTCCATTGTGAAAAATGAAGGGTAAGTTGTCACCATACTGACAGTCAATTTAGTGTATGTATAAATCCAGCAAATTGATCTTGCATGGGCTTCTATGTATAACGCTCAGAGTACATGTGAAAGTGTATGTGAAAGTGCAACACACAATGGTGTTGCTGTGTCCCATCAAGTACCATGATAATTCCCATAAATTATTATATAGGACAAACATCTTCTGTGACAAGTTTGACTCCTCCCAAAAGACATACTGTAAGAGGCTGCGGGTCCTCTGTCCTGAGCACACCAAAGAACCCAAGGTGGGGGTAGTACTGTGGGGGGCCATTACTTGGCTACAGCTCAGTACAACAAGTGTGTAGTCTACCATAGCTACGTATGGGAATGAAACATGCATTCTGTATCCCTAACTTCTTTGGTGAATTCAGAAGTTGAGTGCCCATAACTTAAAGTTTGATTGCACTCCACCTATTCCCCCTCCCCCTCTCAGATTGGCCCCAACGAGGTGTGTGGGTGTCCCCTGGAGGCACAGTTCCCCTCTCAGCTGCAGAGGAGTCGGATGTTCTGTCGTCTGCCAAAGAAGTCGTGTGGGACACACTACTGCTGGGAGAAACTCAGGAAGGCTGAGATAGACCAAGTGAAGCTCAATCTAGTGAGTTCATTCAGTACAACATTGGATGGACAGTCCAATGTGTCAATGCTTTTATCTAAAAGTGAGCCCTTTCAGACAATGTGTTAAAATCAAATATCGGCTCGTTTTCAGCAAAAAACCATGGGCATTTAGGTACGTAGCTTTCAGAAATTTATTGATCGCAAACTTGAGTTATGGCCAATCAAGAGTTGTGTTACATGCCATCGTATTTTCGAACGAAAGCACTGTCTTTATTTGTCTAAGAGAGGTATTCAATACAGTGTCCCTTATTTTGAGGCTCCACTGTCATGGTATCAATTCTGCCATAGTCTACAATGTATACCAATGAGCAAACTGCATAGGATTTGCAGCTACGTACATGTATCTTTGTTATGTGCTCTGTACGTTGTTATCCCACCCCCCCTCCACCCCCACAGTACCTGAAGCTGGAGGAACTGAATGAGGGCAGTCGATTGAATCAATGGCAGATCAACTGTCGCAGTTCACTCCTCGCTGTAATACTGCATCACACTGTGGACCACGACAAGGCTACACTTGTTGACCACACCCATAATACCATAACTGAACCGTCAACATTGACTTCATAGTTGTAAGCCATAAATACTTGTGCTTCCATATAATTATTATATTGATAACCATGGCTACATGACTACATGATTGCATGTACATGTAATGCAATATACATGCACATGCATGTAACATAACTAGCTAACTGACATTTTCGTACCCACACTATAAATGGTCCTTTTAGACACTCTTTGTGTCTCATTCAATAACTGTGTTTTCCTTGTGCTCTGTATTGAGGGCCATTGTCTTAAGGTGTGTAGAAATGGATTGCATTAGCCTTCTTTTCAGGCACTTGTACATGTGGATGTTCTCGCCTTTGCAACACCGTTTCTTCTTCAGATTTACTCACTTAAATTACTGCTGTTACAGTCAGCAAGATTAAGCATAGCTTGTTCTAGGCGTAGCTTTTCTCTCAGGAACTAGGTACACTATTTGATAAGAGCTAGCTAACCGTGTGATGATGTTAGTTTGTAGAGTGTTTGTGCTGTTGTGTGTGACGATCGTTGCCCTCGGTCACGGGGTCAGCAATCCGGTGGAGCTCATTCAGAGGGAGAATGCCAAGGTGGCCTTGGGTACGTACGTGTAGGTTGTGATACTTGTAGTCTATGCACTTAAGGTAGCATTATACATGTATAGGAGTCTTCTGCATTGTACAGACTGTAGCATTATTTGTAGCACATCTTATTCTGCCTTACACACATGTATAGGAGTCTTCTGCATGCATTGTACTGTAGAATAAGTTTATAGCATTGGCTGTAGCGTATATTTTACATAATTTACCCACGTCCCACCCTCATATGGACACAGCCAGCAGTATATCGTTCAAGTTGTCCACTACCTCACTGAACAAGTCTGGTGAGTGGGTGGAGGTCTCCTGGGATAATGTGGACAGCCCTGACGACTACGACTGGGTGGGCGTATTCTCCCCTCCCCTCAACGATATCTATCAGATCAACCTCCAACAACAGGCTCCTGTTAAACTACAGGTACATACAATGTACTTGTAACACATACATGTGTGTGTATTGTAGAGACTGAGCGGGATAGAGAAAATAATTCTGTTTCGATCGGGTGATTATTTCCATCGATTTTCTATTTCTCTCTATGCAGTTTGCCAGTTACTCGGAGACCCACTTGACTGGTGGTTATGGCTCTCTCAAGTTCACGCTCATGAACATGCGAGACGAGTACATTTTTGGCTTCTTCAGAGGAGGTACGGTCAGACTTAGTGTATAAATGTCCTCAAAGTGTTCCATGCATGGTCCAACCATAGGCCTGAAATGTGACTCCACTCTACACCTACATATATATACAGCAGCTTTTATAGCCACCAAACTTGCTTTGAAATGTCCTTTTCTACGGTACTAGCTATTCCTTTACAGAAATTCATAGTGGATGATAGACTCGGTCCTCCTCCCTATGGTGGCCGACTGCTCCAACGTGTGTCCCTGCTCAGTATTCCCCACTCCTCTGCAGGTCTCAATAAACCCACTCTTGTGTCCATCAGCAAAACTGTCTCATTTTACAACTACAACGAACCAACACAGGCACACCTTGCACTCACTGGGGATCCCACCGAGATGATGTAATGAATACGTGCATGTTAGCTTATTCTGCATGTTAGCTTATTCTGCATGTTAGCTTATTTTGCATGTTAGCTTATTCTGCATGTTAGCTTATTTTGCATGTTAGCTTATTCTGCATGTTAGCTTATTTTGCATGTTAGCTTATTCTGTATGTTATATACAGTATACAGTGTATGTTTTGATGTTCTAACCATCAGTGTACCATAACAGCCTCCAGTGGACGTCACGTGATCGTCTCATGCCCGTGGTCTACTGGGGCAAAGAGAGTGGAGATTATGAGTATAAGAAAACTGTGAGTTCCTTTTGGTCTTATCATAGACATGATCATAACCCCCCACACACACACACACACACAGGCTGAGACAACATCGTACAATGCTACTGACATGTGCGGGAGCCCTGCCACTGACTGGGGCTGGAGGCACCCAGGTCTACTGCACCACGTCACTCTAGACAAGTGGGTGTGCATGGTGCTTGCTACACCGCAGTAGACTTAATACTGCATGCACTCTATACTACTACAATGTTTTGCAAGCATCAAGCCTATGCAAACTTTGCGAGTGTGTATCGCAAAAAACTGTACTGGTACTTGTATGACATCACAATCGCAAATTGTCATAATTGATTGCTGCTAAATTTGTCTCGTTCACAATGTTCATTTGTTAAACAATGTCATAACCACTGAGCCACTTATTGTCCATTCTGCTTTCTCCCGTGACAGTCTGACTCCAGGAGAGATACACTATTACAAGTACGGAGACTACTATGCATGGAGTCCAGAGTACAGCTTCAGAGCCTCCCCCTCTGCCGGTGCTGATGTCACCACCACTGTCATCACTTATGGCGGTATGTATGATATTCAGTTAATGGTACATGGACTTCTAGAGTCATGTACAAATATGAACAATGTAAGTAAATTCGTCCTCTTTGGAATATATCCTACACACGCACACAGACATGGGGTGTGGTCAGGTTGATGACACACTCTTCCTAGCGGAGGATATTCAGCCGCACTCATTTGACACAACTGACCTCATTTTGACCATGCTTGATGACATTGACTTTGTCCTCCACATCGGGGACATCAGCTACGCACGAGGGTTCTCCGCTGTCGTGAGTGCATGATCACGTGTACATGTGTGCTTGGGTGATAACCTGGTTAATGTAGCCTCTACGGGGGGAGGGGGGGTAATCTGAGCACTCCATTGAAGTAATTGATGCTAGGAAACACCCCTTAATCTTGTCACATTAATACAATGTACAAACCCATTCCATTCTATATCCTCAATCATGCATGCGTTGTGTAAAGTTGGCCCACCACAGACTACAATGTACTAGTGCCCATGCAGTATCGACTGTAGCACCATTTCTTTTTAATGAAGTGTTAACTAATTGGTTCACATTCTCTCATGCAGTGGGACATCTTTATGGACCAGATAGAGCCCATTGCTGTCCGGGTCCCCTACATGGTGTGCATTGGCAATCACGAGAGGAACTGGTACGACACCTAGTAAGTGTTCTATTGTGTGTGGATTAGTCGACATTATACATGTACTGTCTATTGTAGTCACCTTCTACAATACAGCCCCAATATGTGTCAACCTGAATACGTGTGTAGCATACATGCATGTAATCTATGTATTGTGTAAAATGTTCATGTACATTACACAGTTTCCATCATTATTATGAACACCGTAGCAGTTACAATAATACTTCCATGTATGTGCACACTGTCAATAAAGTAGACAATGTGTAATGTATGTCTCACATTCCCAGTCCTGGGATATTCGACAACCCCGAGTCAGGTGGCGAGTGTGGCATCCCTCACTACAAGAGGTTCCTCATGCCCCGCCCAGGGGAGGACATGGCCTGGTAAGAGGGGGGAGGACATGGCCTGCATGGTAAGAGGGAGGGGGAGGACATGGCCTGGTAAGAGGGGGGAGGAGGACATGGCCTGGTAAGAGGGGGGAGGACATGGCCTGCATGGTAAGAGGGGGGAGGACATGGCCTGGTAAGAGGGGAGAGGACATGGCCTGCATGGTAAGAGGGGGGGGAGGACATGGCCTGGTAAGAGGGGGGAGGAGGACATGGCCTGGTAAGAGGGGGGAGGACATGGCCTGCATGGTAAGAGGGGGGGGGAGGACATGGCCTGCATGGTAAGAGGGGGGGAGGACATGGCCTGCATGGTAATAGGGGGGAGAAGGACATGGCCTGGTAAGAGGGGGGAGGAAGACATGGCCTGGTAAGAGGGGGGAGGGATGTGGGGCTACATAAATGTTATGTATGGTTCATATAGAATATTGGGTAGTCGTTCACTAAGAGTGTAGTTTTAGGTATGTATTAGTGTGAATCGTCAAATTGTTTGGGAAAACAGGAGTACACGATTGGCTGCAGAATCAAACTCTTCTGAAATTTTATGTTCTGGGCGAAATGAATGTTGCTGTACAGGTTTGGGTTTGATTATGGCCTGATCCACTTTGTGATGATGAGCACGGAGCACGACTTTGACATTGGCACTGAGCAGTACTACTTCTTAAAGGAACACCTGGAGAGTGTGGATCGTAGCGTCACCCCCTGGCTCATCTTCACCGGACACAGGTCAGGAAGGAGGGGGGAAACAATATACATAACAAATCTCAGCTTCCATTGGTAATTTACCCACTTTGCATACAAGAGTTTGCTTGTGAAAAGTGGAGCATACATGTATTGTACTACAAGCCTTTAGGTAAGTTTTACTTTTCATTTTTTAGTTTTAGTATGGTAGGCCCAATGTATTATCTTGTAGCGCTGTACACATCACATTATCCCCCCTCCCCCTTCCCCAGACCAATGTACATAGCCAGCTCTGAAATTGAGGACCATCAAGTAGTGGCTCAGAACCTCAGAGACAACATCGAGGACCTCCTCTATGTAGGGTTTGTATTCACATTCTACATCTCACAATAGTATAATGGTCACTTCAAAGAGATTGAATATTCATAATACACGTATAAAAGACAATATCCCATATCACTTGATTGTATCCCTGACAGGACAATAACGTTGATATAGCGATGTGGGCCCACCACCACTCGTACCAGCGCACTTGTGCCGTGTACAAGGAGGTGTGTACGGACGGAGCTCCCATACACACTGTCATTGGAATGGGAGGACGGGAGTTGTCCACTGACCTCATTCCGTACGTACCGATACTCCATACAACTTGTACTGCTGTATTATGTACAATGTGTGCAACACCAGAAATCACTGCTTGTATACTTGTCGTTGTTTTTTCCACGCAGAACTGAGACTCCGGATTGGATTGAAGCTGTTGACTATTATGTAAGCTCAATACAACATTCTACACTTGTGTTCTATAAAATATTGACATAGATACATGTATACGTACCTTAATTAATGATGCCTATAATAACATTATTCCTTCCCCTCCAGCACTATGGTTACGCCAAGATCACTGCAGACTCAAGCAGTTTGACGTGGGAATTTGTCCGAGATGAAGATAGCACCACCTACGACGAGATCGTCCTCTCACGAGATGTCCAGCAGCGCTCCCACAACTCAAAGGTCAAAGGGCGCCACTCGAGTGTCAAAGGGCGCCACTCGAGTGTCAAAGGGCGCCACTCTAGTGTCAAAGGGCGTCACTCAAGCGTCAAAGGGCGTCACTCAAGCGTCAAAGGTCGGCATTTTGATCGAACACCAAAGGATTTTCATTCCAAACACACTCCTGATGATGAGATTTTGGAACCTTACCAGGACGCTAATGAACTTTAGATATAACAGACACTGTACTTTAGGTAGAAATAGGTATCGATGTACACATTTTGTATAGAAACAAAAACTGTGCAGATAAATAATGGAACATTGAGTTTGTGTTAACAGTACTGTTCTTTGTCACAGAGAAAAATGCAATTAATGTTCATATGCATGCATGTCATGCACTGTAACCGAGAAACAAAAGCTCTTAGATCATGTATATACCGGTAACATGTCTCATACATTATTTTCACTGTCAACATAATAATTATAATTATTGTGTCAAATTGAAATTTGTTGCCAAAACATATATTTATACAATTGTTTAAGATTATTACTGCATGTAGAGAAATTGTGATTTGATATATAGAAAGAGGAAGGACAGACAAAACCTGACACAAATTTAACCAAACAAAATTATTGAAAATCACTGTGCTAGACAAATAATGTTCTGTCAGTCAGCAAAACTGCAGGAAGAGAGGAGACAATAATAAAATAATGCTCATGCAGTGGGTACTTGGATCTGTGCATTGAATATATATACCTTCCATCGATTGCCACAATCGTTACAGTACGCAAATGTTGTCATCGGCTCATCAGCACTCCGAGTCTGGGCCTGGATTCGGAAACAATAGCTTGGTCACATGATAATTGAATACCACATGTAATGAAAGCACCACGGGTGCTGATGCCTCAGCGGAGGTGTCAAAGCAAAGCTATAGCTTTTATACATGCATATTATAAGTATCATGATGAACATTTTTATTTTGCTGCATGCAGATTCACAGAGAAATTCAACGAGTGGGTAATGATCGACCATGATTGTAGTTAAAACGATCGATACCAAAAGTCCAAGTCTAATGAATGGCTGCATCAGCAGAGCCTTGCAGCTCTCTTCTCACTCTTGCAGCTACCAATAGCTAGCGTTCTAGTGCAGAGCTAACTACTAAGTAGAGTAGCAACACTTGGTGAACAAGTTTTGCTACACACTCTTCTGAAAAGGCTGCAATGGCATTCCAAGTAGGTATAACTCGAGAACGAAGCATTATTTTGCAAATCCACGAATTAAATCCAAGAAAACATGACTAGAAGCCTATAGAAACTCTTACTTACAGGTCATTTATCCTTGAGCAGTTGTAGTAGTCTACACACACGCACTAACGTATACCTCATTTGCGCATGCACACCGAGGCGTAACTTAGCAACACAGGTATGCCTACTAGAGAAGTATTAGTATGAACACTTATGACTACATTTCACTTATGACTACATTTAACTGATAATGCAACAGCCGTGCTAGAAGCTACAGTAACACACAGCATCCCACAGGTTACAGGTTACAGGGTGGTTGGCTGAGTGTTTAATGCAACAACCGCTAGAAGATACAAATCTCTAATAACACACAGTATCCCACAGGTTACAGGGCACAGGGCACAGGTTACAGGGTGGTTGGCTGGGTCACCTGAGTGTAAGTGCAGTTTCTCTTTTTGCACTTGCCACACTTGAGCAGGTCAGTGGGTGTGCCTCCTCCTTGGGCCACTTGGGCCTCTCGGATTCCCTCCTTTGTGATGGCCTTACGAAGCTTCTTCAACTCTTCACTTGCTATCTCCTGCAGGAGAGAGGGGTAAGGTATAGTTGTGCAGGAGAGAGGGGTAAGGTATAGTTGTCCATAATGGCATTACTAGTAGCACAATATTCTAGCAGCTTGTACCAAGAGAGAGAGAGGGAGACGGACAATTGTACAAAGCTTCATAATTAGAGATTGAACAGTAAATCATGTAAGCTAAACAGTAGTGCTCTTAGAAGTTTCAACTACAATTCCAATATCAAAAAATAACCTTGGAAAGACAGGACTGTACATTGTAGATATTAGCTCACAAAAGTGCATAATTATGTCTACATGTATGGTGCATGTGTGGCTCACATCAGTCTTCATGACAGCCACCTTAGAGGGTGGTAGATGGCCGTTGATGACAGCCTGTCGAAAGGTGGGGTTCTTAAGGTCTCCAAGGTTTGACACTCGACTACGCACTTGGCTTTTGTACTTCATTCCCGTGTCTCGATACTCGGAGAAAATGTGTTGTTCAATTTTTGCGGATAGATTGTAGAACTTGATCTCATCTTCAATTGAGACTGCAAGAAGGCAAAAGACACACTCACAAGACAAGCACATACAGTACACACTCACTACCAGTCTAGCTCACGGTACAAAGTTTGGGCATCTCGCACACGCACACACACACATACACACACACACACACACACCACATATGGACACATACGACTCCCACACACAGTGTACATGCACTTACCATTCTCAAAACCTTTTTTGAGTGCCTTGGCCACGAGGTCCCTGCATCGATCCCTCACTTCATTCCCAGTCGATCCCGTCCTTGAAATGCCTGATATGTCCCCACTGAACATCAACACAAAATCATCCGACGTAGATGACATTCGACGCAATGCTCCATTGGCCATGCTATTTTTAGGCTGTGACGATGTCATTGGTTGTTCTGACACTGATGGGTTGTATGCTACTGGGGGTGGAGTTGAGTGGTTCACAGGTCGTTCTGATTTAGGTGTATCTATAGCTTCATTCTTAACACTTTCAGGTGTTCTGACTGGTTTGAGGGGTGCAGGGCTTTGACCAGCTGCATCATTACAAAGTAAAATGTAAAATACAATGAATATTATTATTATATGAGTTCTTACGTGTGCCAGGGAGTAGCCTCTTCCATGATTTTATCAATTTCTTAGCAACCGAGGACACATCACTACCAGATAACTTTTGACGAAGTTTGTTTACTGATAAGCCCACTCGAGATTTCTAAGAACACGAGTAACGTGACATGAGAAAATATTTGGATCTTACCTGCAGCATATCCAGTGACATTTCCACTCCCTGTAGTGCCCTAAGCAAGTCCAGAGCCTGCTCATCATTCTACAAAGGAGAGATGGATTATTCTAATTAATGCCCACCAATTTGCAAAACTACACAAATACACACTTCATGAATCAACGTACCCCAGTATCACTGTTGGCTAGCTTCTCCAATTGCTTCCCAATTCTTAATATCTCTTGATCCTCGCTCATTGTGTGTGAGAAACCCAGTGTACCATTTGTTGTGTATGCATTCAGTCCACCTTCCAGAAATCAACATTTAGAAATCACGTGGATAGGCGTGACGACCTTTGAACTTTGTGCAAGCTACCGTACCGTGTGTTCTAATGACCTTTGACCCTGTGCAAGCATGAAGCTTTCCACATTATGCAGACCATTCTTCTTTGCCAGGAGATATCTATCCTCCAGTGCAACCTGCAGGACCTCCAGCTGCAAGGCTCTTGTCTACCACAAACTGGGTCAGCCTGAGGAAGTGGTCCAGTAAGTAGATTCGCAATATTAGTCCCAGATGTACTGCACATCTCCCCTAGGCTGGATGGAAACCACCCTCTCAGAGAGATGGGAGCTGACGACATCACTGTTGATATGATGGTGTGTCCAGTCAATCCCTCGGACATTAATCAGATACAAGGTATAAGCATTTCCTGATACCGTTTATTCTGTCACTTACTTCTTTCCTCACAGGTGTGTATGCACTACGACCTCCGCTACCCGCTGTGCCGGGAGGGGAGGGAATGGGCGTAGTCTCAGCTATAGGGAGTCATGTAACCTCATTACAGACAGGTGATTGGGTGATACCTGCAGTCCCATCACTAGGTAAGGATTGTGCAAGGAAAGATATCATCTTTAGTAGTGGCTCTGCGCCACTCTAATTATTGAATATTAATTTTCGCCAATAATAAATTCACTTTGCTATTTTGTAGGTCTTTGGAGAACACAAGTGGTTGAGAATGAGAAGATATTTATGAAGGTTCGCTCGGACATTGCTATGGAAACAGCCGCCACTCTGTCTGTGAACCCCACCACTGCTTACAGAATGCTCAGAGACTACGTGCATTTGGAAAGAGGTTAACTATTGAGTATGAGTTGGTTTAAATGCACCGAGTTAAACATTATTTGTAACAATAGCTACAAAATGTACCATTATTTTTAATTGGCTTGGGCAATCAAAATTTAGCACTCTTCCTCTGGTTTGCTCTTGGGATTTTTTCTATAGACTGTACATATACATATACATGTAGTTAACCTTTGTCCAAAAGGAACAGTCATGAATATTGATATTAGCAAGAATGGTAATAATTCCCGCTACTGTACTCATGTGTGAGGATGTTACTCTTCTTCAGGTTGTTGTGTAATTCAAAATGGAGCTAACAGTGGTGTGGGGGAGGCAGTCATCCAGTTAGCAGCTGCCTGGGGATTCAAGACCATTAATATCATTCGAGACAGGTGCTCTAAGCTCAGTAGAGTACACAAGGTAGTCACCACACCTCTCACACAGGCCTAACTTTGATGAGGTTAAAAATTACCTAATGGAGCTAGGAGCTACTGAAGTTGTCACCGAGGAATTTTGTGGCTCGCATAAAATGACATCTCTTATCGAAGTAAGTACACCATTTTGTTGTATTATACTTGAATGTCCATAATTGTTCATTAAAATCAGAGCACAGGCAAGCCTCTGCTTGGACTGAACACTGTCGGTGGGAAGAGTGCTACTAACCTCATGAAACAGCTAGCGTGAGTTGCAAACGTCTCGTTTTTCTATACTAACAACAGGACCCCTCCCTCACACTTGTAGGAATAGTGGTACCATGGTAACTTATGGAGGAATGTCCAAGAAGCCAGTGACCGTGGGGACGGTGTGTTAATTCTATTAATCGATTCTGATTATGAGTGTTTATTTGTGTTCAGGGGTCGCTGATATTCAAAGACCTGAGGATAGTTGGCCATTGGAACTCGCAGTGGGTCACAAAGAACTCTAAAAGTAAGTTACTGTGCGTACACTGTGCATTATACAGCAACCATCAAATCTGTAGACTAGTGCTCTCTGTAGACATCGTAAAGATAGACATCGTAAAGACAGTGTGTGTCAAAGAGATTGTGTCCTTGGTTGTAATTAGTTTTTGACAATTATTATCCTACTTGCATATTCAAACCACACCCCTTCAGGTGAGGACCACCATACAATGATAGACGAGTTGTGTGCCCTAGCAGCCCAGGGCAGTCTCAAGGCCAAACACTGCCTAACACACCCACTCAACGAGTACAGGACTGCCCTCTGCAAATCAATGACACCTTTTGTTGGAACTAAACAGCTTATTAACATGCAGCCTTAAAAATAATTGTAGTTGGTTTTGCATGTCTGAATTATGTCTGTATAATAATTATCATTGTGTGTGTGAGATCAATAATGAATAACACTGTTTTGATATAATTATTAGTGTACAAAAAAGACATACAAAAGCAGTTATAGAAAACACTATAAATATTATTTTGTATATTCCTACTATACACAAATGCCTAAAATTATAATGATTATCTGAAGCTGCCAGCTATTTCTTGATGACCTCTACCCAGTCATCGTCATGGTCCTTAGTGCTAAACTCAGGGCTAGGGGACGCCCTGGCCGTGTCTTTGGTACCTTTTCGTTTCGATTTCTTCTGTTTCTTTGGCTTCACTTCAGCGACCTCACCGTCACCGTTGTGCTCAGGACTGGGGGAGCTCTCAGCTGTACACGTGTGTGGGGGGGGGGGTGTGAGTAGCATCATAATAGATGGTTGGTACAGCAAGCACACGACATAAAACATAAGTATAACAAGATGCTCAGAGAGCATTCAGCCTGCGTTGACATAATGGATACGCGATTAACTTTTTATCGTAATGACCTTATAATATTATCGTGAGTCGGGGTTATGTATCTATAAAGCATCACTTACAAACAGTGTTTTTTGTTGCCTTCGAAAATCACTTAAGTTTCTTCACAACTATTAATAACCTATTATTTTTCTTTCATTAGCAGTTAAAAGCATTCCAGACACACACACACACCAATAACTCTGCCCCAGCGGACTGCACGGGTTAATAATTATAGATCAGATAGTGAGTCTGCCAGCTAAGACAGAGGCCAGGTTTTCAAGTGAGTATCCTAGTGAAAACAGAGGATGACATAAGCTTAAAATGCTAGTCTTCACCATGTATTATATAGTGTACTGTGTGTGTGTGTGTGTGCATGCTCACCTGCTTCCAGGAGTGCCTTCTCCACCTCTGTCAGTTCCTGTACCTTGCTAGCCTCCGGCGGAGGGGAGATACGGTTTTCCCCACTTGGACCAGCCTCACTGGTGGGAGGGGTAGTCTTCTCAGCAGTGGCTGGAGGGACAATTTTATAACCATTCAAATGCTACAAAGTGTACATTTTTCAATGTAGACAGCTCAAAATCACTAACGATGTATGTGTTCAGGATTTGGTTATAGTGAGAGTTCACTGACTGTGTTTAAACCAAAGGTAGTGGAAGCTAACAAGTTCTGCAATCAGTCAGCCACACACATTCCATACATACCTACAGTAGCCTCAGGGACCTCAGCTGTATCTTTACTAGTCATGTCTTTCACTGGCTCTCTGCTCTTGCTCGCATCTGTCTCACGTTGTTTCTTTGCCTTCCCACGACGACCACCTTTACTGTAGCTGGTGGTTTTTTCCCCAGAGGCTGCTTTTCTCCCTTCCTCCTCCCCCTCGTTCCCACGGCTGATTGCCTCAGAGGGAGTTGGGCTCTCAGTTTGCTGCTTCTTCTGACGTTGGGCACGAATCTGTTGCCGGGATAACTGGGTCTGCCATTCTCCTGTGAGAGAGAGAGTGTGTTAAAGGTTTTGTTTACATGACCAGCTGTGTACATTCCTGAGTTATGTAATAAAACAAAACATTATTTTGGTCAACTGACTAGTACTCTTAGGCTTATGATGTAGCACCTTCATTTCCTTCAGACTGTTCCTTTTCAACTTCCTCCTCAGGTTTAGGGACAATTTGAACTTGAACTTGAACTTTGCGACCCTTGCCTTTAGATCCCTGGGCAGCCTTGACTGTTTCAGTGACAGTCTTTCGTTTCCTGACAGATGTGGTGGTGGTGGTGGTGGTCTCTGGTTTTGACTCAGGTTTCGTCTCTCGTGTTTTAGGAGTTGCCCTGGGGCTGGTATCACCCTGAGAAGGAGAAAAATTGTCATGTGGTGTACAAGCCTTCCTGGAATGCTATTAAATGATTCAAAGCCTTAGCAATACACTGTACATTAACACTGACACAATATTGGTTAAAGCTTATACTTTCATCTGAAGATTGGGTGCCAACACATACGAATATACTGAAGCAAAGCTATAAATGAACGTGTGGATAGTAAGAATACCACTGCACTGATGACAGGCTCATGATCTCAATATAGTCTATAGTGGATAGTGGACTGTGGTTTCTCTGAGCCCATAATGTGGTCTTATCAACATTTTCTCAAACAAAAGAGGATCAAACAATGTACTCTGATCTTACATACACAATAAATTATTGCAGAAGGTATGGTCACCTGTTTTTTGGCCTTTCCTTTGTTTGCCTTCTTCCCAGAGCTCGCCTTGGGACCTCCAGACGGAGGCTCATAGAGGGTAGTTAGATTGGGCTGTTCTTGCTTACCCCCTATGGTCACGTAGGCCCATAGGATACCTAGTGCTGTCAGCACAAATATCACAAACAGCGTGGTAGAGTCTAGAAAGCAGGAGAGATCCATTCTTGCCTGCTCGTCTCGTTAAAGGATCGGGAAGTCGAGGAAAGACACGATCACAAAAAAAGATGGATCAGGCTAGTAAAGTAAAGATCGTCCAAACAAAATTTAATTAATAAACAGTGCTGATTGAGCAGCCCCACCCACCCCTGACGTCACACGCCAATTAATGTCTTGATGATGTAATTAGCTATTCTTCTTGGCTAGAGTGGGTTCATGTTTGGGAGTGAGTAGCTCCAATTTCTCAGTTTTCATTTCAAGCATCATCGCTTGTCTTTGTACAGTCTGTGACAAATCCACCTTTGCTGACAGAAAGTGTACAGTTGCGAGTGACTCCACCAAACTCTTCACATCCTCCTCACTGATCTCATCTAGTCCAGTCACCTTAGCTAGCTCCGTCTCATAGACACTTATCATCCTGTCTTTTTCTTGTTTTGAAACTGACTCACAAACTTCCCTAAATTCCATCGCTTGTCTCTGTTGTATTGACTCGAGTGAGGCAATTTCTTGTTTTTTGATAAACTCTTGTTGTTGTTGTGCGTCCGTCAGAGGTAATGGTGACACAGGAAAGGGAAGGTCTACCTTCACAATGGTGGTTAGATCTAATGGTTGCTCTTGTGTGAGTAGGTAACGATACAGTTCGTAATGTTTGAAGATGGTATCCTTTATGTACGAAACAGAGCTGAGTAGGTGGACACGAGCCAGTCTGCTTGAATACTCCACGGCAGCACTCTTGAAATTAGTCTGTACTACAGTGAGTGACACTTCAGCCGATTGCTCTAGAAGGAACAAAAGAGAGATGTAACAGGATAGTTGAGCGACTAACGCTTGTATCCTCACGGTTATATGCCACAAGGCCGAGTGTGTGTAGGTAGAGGGTGAGAAATGGCCCTAGCTCCTTGTAGAGGAATCCATTAGCAAGGGAAAACTCTAGAGCCCCTTGCAATAGTTCAATGATTAATGCTCCACTGGAATACTCATCAGATGTTGGCTGGATCTCTGGAAGAGCTGCAGCAAAAAACGCATCTTGCATTATTATTATTGCATTATTAATCACAGCAACAGAGATTTTCTCACCCCATCTGTCCAGTTTTAAGGTCACCCTCAAATGCTTCAGCCGTTCAGCAGTGTCTTTAGTACCTTTGTAGTCCTTTATAAAGTGTTTGAGGTCTGGGAGAGAGCCTGAGAGCGTCGCAATTACTGCTTTCAGATGATCCAGCAGCGGTTCCATGATTGTGCTTGCAGTCAAATGCTGTTGTCATGGAAACTATATAGGTACATTACCTATTGAAAGCCCTATACCGTAGTTGATGTAATTACAGCGCCAGCAAAAAATGATTATTTTTGCGAGACTATGTACATGAATTTATATGGTGGTATATGACCAACAATTTCGAATTTCGTTTAATTAGACTGGCGCTGTAATTACATCAACTACGGTAATTATTATTATACAATGTATAAGCATGCACATAGTAGTGGTTGTTATGGCAACTAAGCACTTCAACGTTATTGTTGTTCGTTGTTCACATAAAAACATGCATGATAATTATGAAAACTGCCAGTGATTGTTGTTTTACAACATGGCATCACTCGAACATCACACAATACACCTATTATTTATCACAAACGACATTAACTCCTAGAGTAAAAAAGTTTGCATGGCTTGGACAATACACGTCATGTGATCTAATCCTCGTTTTTGAGATGTTGGGAGAGTTTGGACAAGTGATCTTCACTGTCACACAGTAGTCTCTTAGCACTGTATGGGGAGGAAATATAATACAACCTCAGCGATAATTGTAGGGGCTTACCCTATGATGAGGTCACAAAGTTTTTCATTGTCAGTTTCATCAGTTTTGACACTTTCTCCCAGTTTTGGGTTGAATCGGTAGAAGGGGATCTCTTGCTCCTCACAACTATTCTGACACTGCTCAGCAACATCCTCCGACTTAGATAACTGCAGTGACAATAATGGACACGTTTGATCGACGGAGTACACACAGTGCAACAACTAGTATATACGCAACCAATCAGAATTGCTAGTATGGATTTTTTTTTATATAACCTCCCCCTAGCTACTCCTCTGCGTACAGACTGCTACTACTTACAGTGGACGTTAGCATAGTGACCAGGTGAGCCAGTTTTTGGGGGGCTTGATGAAGTTTGTGAATCTTCATAGCCTCCAAAATGTCAGTGTTCCCAATCGGCTCAGGGGGAAACACTCCACATCCGATGGACAGCACACACCTCAGTCGAGGGGTCTTGGGTTTTTTGGATTTAGCGGCTGGGGGTTTCACATCACTGGGGGGGGACAATCAAACACTTTCTTTCACTTGTTATACAGACCCTCAGGCTCTTATAAACCAATTCTGAACAACTTTAAACACCATAACATCACTCAAGATTAGATACAAGTTTTCTTGAGCAAAGGATTCCTGACATTTTTTTCCCATACATGTACCTTGAATTTTGGTCCCTTAGGAATCTCTGTATTCTCGTGAGTGCGTACTGACAGGGGTTGTTGGCCACCACACCTCCGTCAACATAGTTGTCCAGCTCTTTGAAGTACATGGGAGCGGCGCTTGTGTACCTGCCCACCTTCCACACGTGTTCTACAGGAGTGGAGAAAATGAACATGTGGTCACATGCATGCCCGAAATCCTTTTTCCTTACATGTACACCTTTCAAAAGATATATAATTTTACCTACACGATTAACTGCAAATTTCAGATAATTAGGGCCACATAATCCGAAGTACATGTATAATTATGTTACAAATACATTGTACTACAAGCTATGCTACACGAATAAGCCGCCAGGTCTTACGCTCTGTGAAGTCGTCATCAAAGCAGTTGTTGAAGAAGACCAGAGGAAGTTTGGTAGTTCTCTTGTCCACAGCTGTCACCAGTACCCTACACCACACAACAGAGACATTAGCCGTCAGATTAGACTAGCTAGCCTAATTATGTAGTAGAGTAATTCATCATCTAGGGAGGAAATCCTTGTGGTAAGGAAGTTATGCAACCAAACACACACACACACACACACACACACACACACACACACACACACACACACACACACACACACACACACACACACACACACACACACACACACACACACACACACACACACACACACACACACACACACACACACACACACACACACACACACACACACACACACACACACACACACACACACACACACACACAACACACACACACACACACACACACACACACACACACACACACACACACACACACACACACACACACACACACACACACAGTTGACTGCATTATGTATGGGTGTACATGTACGCAGCTACTAGTCTAATCAGTCAACTGTGTTCTCCATAAATGTGTACGTTAGCTCACTTTGGTTTGGTGACACTCCGCATCTTTATGTGCTCCCCGAGATTCTTCTTGAGTAGCTCCTCGAGTGCGTCCGTGTCACAGGCCGTCGGGATCAACTTGCTCTGTTTCTTGAACACATTGTCTTTAAGCTCAAAGAACATTCTCTTCATTTCATCAAGAGTGCGACCACCTAGAAACGATAAAAACAGGTTATGATAACTAAGGGTTCAATCTGTTTGGGTGGAAGACGAATTAAGTAAGGGGTGTTCGAGGGTCTTCCCTCAGGAAATCAGACTGGGGGGGAAGCTGAAGTTTTGAGGGAGAAGCTCCCCCCCCCCCACTGGATAGACATAATTATGAGGTATTACAATTAGGGCTCACAGCTACAGAATGAGTTTTAAAATGGTACCTTCCAAACTCGAAATTAATTATGACCATTATGAAGCAACCAGCCATTGTTAACTAGGCAGCAACTAATGTGAGAGCCACTCACCATACACCAGTCCCAGAGCCAGCACTGCTCCAGTGGAAGTGCCCACAATCCAATCAAACAGCTCAACAATGCGCTTACCGGTAAGCGCCTCAATATGCTTCAATATCTCAATTTGAATCAGCCCCTGAGGGGGAGACAGTTTATAGTCACAAAAATTAAGAGCTAATAATTACAGGGGCAGTACCTTAATCCCTCCACCATCCAGACACAGTACTCTATCTCCTTTATTCTTGCTATGCATGAACGGAGCCACACTGGAGCCGAGTATGCTTTTCATTACACTCACGCGGGGGTTACGCAAACTCTTCATCACGCTCAGGCTAGCCCCGCCTCCACTGCTCTGCCGTACGAAGTGCCACTGTCGAGACTGTGCCGGTCGTTTGTGTTTCTGGGGGACATTCTCACGTCGTGCTGTGGGGGGCTTTGGAGGGGGTTTCTGTGGCTCGGGGAAGTCCACGTAATCATCTCCAAGGTTCAGCTCCTTTCGTATCTCCTCTTTTCGTTTTTTCGCCCTCACCATCTCCCTCCATTGAAGCCAGGCAGCGTAACCCTCATTACCATCACTGTAGAGTGAGTCTACAGCTTCCTCAAGCTTCTCGATCGTTTTCTTCTGTAACCTACACAAGTACCACAACCAATTACCTAGTGAAATTGCTTCCTTACTGTCTATAGTGGTCTCCATTTACTTGTATGACATCAGAGAGGGGACTATGAGACCTCTCTGGACAGGGTGCAAAGGTGACGTGTGGTACAGTGTCCCTGGACTCATCCGGGTGCTCCAGGGACATGGGATTTGTCACGCGCTGATAAGAGGTCCCGGCTAGACCTAGGTTGATCTTGGGGGAGTACATCTCTGTGTAGGCCTTAGCTAGCTCCTCTTGCGTTGGTTGGGTGGGAGTGGGTAATTCCTCCGCCTCCACACTGCTCTCAATAAGGGAGACTGGACTCACGGACCGAGGGCTGGTATTCTGTGTGTGTGTGTGTGTGTGTGTGTGTGTGTGTGGGTGGATGTGTGGGTGGATGATTTACATTACCACAACTACCACAAATAATACAAAATAAAACAGCTTCTAAGCAAGAGCGTACAAAGGGATCAGTTTGACAACAACACAAAACAAGAACAAAAGAACTTATTAGACAAATGTCGCACTCGCCAGGAAATTAGTTTGTCTGAGTATGACAGAGCTCTCGGGAGTGAGCAGATCCTCCACCTTCCCTTTGGCCAATATTACTGAAGCTTCAGTGATGGCCATCTCGATGCTGGCCTCTGGGGTGGGGTAGTGAGTGCGAGGCTTGGGGGTAGGCGGTTGCCGCAGAGGAGGGGGAGGAGGTGTCTCTTCCTCTGTGGTAGGGTGTGTGAGTGGGGTGGGGTTGGGGTAGTGAGTGCGAGGCTTGGGGGTAGGCGGCTGCTGCAGAGGAGGAGGTGTCTCTTCCTCTGTGAGGTGTGTGAGTGGGGTGGGGAGGTTAGGGATGTTATTGTGACAGAGAATAATTATCAAAACAAGAACTTTGTACCCCCCCCACGCATTTTATTGTTTAGACATGAAATTCTATACATTATTATACTGACACTTACCTTCAGCTAGGCTCTCCAATGGCGTACTTGTCGGCTCTGGATCTTGCTCTGGGTCCTGGCTCTCACGTCGACCATCATGGAACTCCAGACCACCACTAAAATACACGGCAGGCATTACATCACTATCATGTGATAGGAAATCGTCTTGACTCCTTATCGACAATAGTTGCATGTCCAGTCCAAAACGCGTTCTGATGGTTTGGTTAGGTTCTTCTATTTCTGAAGATACCTCTTCTGGAGCCGTAAAATAGGAAGCCATTGGGTTTTCTTGATATTCCGAATCCTGTATTTGTAGTGACCTAATATCAGTGGCATGTCTGCCTCCTAGGCCAATCAACAGTTGAGGGATGTCAGATACGGATTTGAAGCTACCAATCACAATGTCCAGTGGTGTGCAATTCTCATAGTTAATCAAGTTGAGATCAGCATCAAAGGCAATGAGTGCTTTGGTTGAGAGGAGGTCATTTTTCTATAGAGGTGTTGTGTATTATATGATTTATGTCTCATTGTGTCAACATTACACATACATGTCGTCGTAGTGCACAATTGGGAATAATAAGCACATCTAGCGGTGGATTGTACCAGGTATTACCAACCAAATCTAGGTCACAAGTTATACATACACAGCTGGTTGTTTTCATAACAGCGGCAACTCACCTCACACGACAAGTGCAGAGCTGTCATTCCATCGTTGTTCACTAGGTCTATGATGGATGTTGAGTGGATGAGGAAAGCCATGAGGCAATCGAATCTGTGCTTGTCTCTACGTTTAATGTAGTAATGAAGAGGGGCATCCCCCTCACGGTTGAGTTGCTCAGGCCAAATGCCCCTCTTCAGATATTTCACCACATGCTAGAGGGGGTACAAAAACACACAACGTTAGTACAAGCCACACTATTAAATTTAATAGCTCATGACTTACGCAGGCAGTCTCCGCAGTGTGTAGTTTAGTGAGTAGTTCGTCCTCATCCTTCTTCTTCTTATATATCTTGATTCCTTTGCTAGCCATCGCCACCTACGTACCTGCAAGGAGATAGATCTATGTAGATCAACACTGAGCTAGCAGGGCCAGCTGCCTGAGGCTATGCAACCATTATAGAGTCTACTAAACATGGTACAGTTAGCTGAGCAGCTGTATGGTATTATGGGGTCACTGTAATTGTGAAACAAACCTACCTAGTAGTAGTACCTAGTAGTAGTAAAGCAGCTCAGGCTATATAGCTTTATCTTTCTTGTGTTACTGGCTCGCCCAGATTATTGCTATGATTCTTGATAGATCTAATAAATATTCATTGCCTTCACTGTATACATGTGTCTACCAGAAGTGCATGAATCCTGTGTCTACTCATAGATAATAGATTATCTGTCATGCATATGCAAGAGCTATATAGCAGTGGGAGCAGATCTTGCTGACTGTGCAAGTGCAGTCACATGGCATGATGACTGATCATGAGGAATGTAAAACTATATATAACAATAGACATTCACTCTGCATGATTGTATAATATAATGTTAATAATAGCAATAAAAATTATTATAAAGTGTTTAATACATACGAAAGGAATACAAATAGCATGTCGTTTAATATACATGTATAGGAGCAATACAACTGCGAAAATTAAATTAAATTGTAGTTTCTCTATTACTCTTGCTAGAAGTTTTAGTTTGAAGCTTGTAGTGTGCTGTTTTAGATTTCTTGTTCTTGCTCTTTGGATCATCTTCAACTCGATACTGTTTCTGAAACGTCTGATACGAGAGTAGAAAGTCGCGTTCACCCTCCCCCAGCTGTGCCACTCGGTCGACTATGTATGACTTGGGGCCGTTAGCCTGAGGTGTTGTACTGTGACTGCCATTGGGAGTAGTAAAATCTTCCAGAGGGGTTCTTTCTTCTTCGATAACCAAGCTAGGGTGAATGGCTTCGTGAGGTTCGGGCAAGCTTCCTTCATGTGATACTAGAATGGGCTCTGGTGAGGCCTGGGGGGTGGGTGTGTCTGATAGTGGGCTGTCAGGGGGTGATGCCATTGGTTCAGGGATAGGGGATTCTGTAGTGCTATTGATAAGCAATTGTGCTTCTGGTTTCGAGGAATCTTCTTGAGGTATGATCTCATTAGGTGTAGTTGAGAGCTCTTCATTTGAATAATTGTGAGTTTGATTTGCCTTTATCGAAGACAGCTCCTCGAATACGTGACTGTACTGTTCCTCAATGAGATTAAACGCAATCGTGGTCTGACTCTGTTCCAGTGGACCAGGGGGCGTGTCGGGGGAGGAAGTGGGCTCGGGCTCAACAATCACTGGTATGATGACATCACTAGCAGTGGGTGGAGGGTCGGATTCAGTCTCACTACTTTCACCTGTTGCATCAATCTCTGTAGGTATCGGCTGCTCGTTGATTGGTCCGTTTACTTCAGGTTGTACTGAGGTTTCTTTATTTTCATTTTCATTTGGAGGGGGTGCAGATTCAGTGTCTTGGGTTTTTGTCGACTGAACTTTTTCAGTGATTGAGAGGTAAGTGTCTAGTTCTCGTTCCAGTTGCTGAGTGTACAGTTGGAAACCTTGACTCTCACCGAGTAAGTCCGGCTCTGAACTGGAGCTCGTTTCTTCATCGTCACAACAAGGGCTAGATTCATCTGGTAATTCAGGGCTTGTAACAACATCTGGTGACCCAACAACGTTAACATCTGGTGACCCAACACCATCAGGTTCGTCTTCTTTCTCAAGCTTCACTTGTTGATCGTCAGAGTTAGTTGGAATCGGGTCAACGAAATCAGCTGGTTCACTATTGTCTGCTTGTTCATCGTCCAGGAGATCATCTCGTTCAGCTGGTTCGTTATTGTCTGCTTGTTCATCGTCCAGGATATCATCTCGTTCAGCTGGTTCGCTATTGTCTGCTTGTTCATCGTCCAGGAGATCATCTCGTTCAGCTGGTTCGCTATTGTCTGCTTGTTTATCGTCCAGGAGATCATCCCGTTCTGCTGGCTCGATAATGGTTGGAGTAGTATTCTGCAGTTCACTTGAGATCAAAGGTGGGAGGTCACCACTAATGACTGGAGATGGCTCAATACTGTCACTGTTGCTGGAGTGGGGTTTGACATTCGTCTCTTGCACACTGTTTCCTTGTTGGTCAGTGGTAAACGATTGAGTGCTTTCAATAGCGGGGGTTTCCCCTAGAGTGGACGTTGAGGACTCATATTCCTGTGTACTGAGTGAAGATGTGTGCACCTCCTCTTCAGATTCCAGATGTCTGTCATCAGCTGATTGAGAAAGTTCGTGGTCTTGATCTCGTACTTGCAGACTCCCCATGGCCTCGTGCTCGGTTTCTCTGGACGCCTTGTTTAGTTCTGTCAGTTCTTGCTCGTAACTGGCAGGCTGTTGGTGGTGTACAGGGGGTGTGGTATCAGGGACCATAATGGATACTTGGGGGGAGAAACTTAAACTATGGCTTTGGTGGAAGCTCTCTTCTTGGATGTCAGAAAGGGCACCCATACTCTGCTCAATCGATGGATCTTGCTTGATGGCTTGTGATAGGAGGTTGAGGTTTTTCCTCTCGGCATTCAGATTAGGTGATGATGTCACTTGAGGGGGTGGAAACACGTCCTCGTAAGAATCAAGTGAGGGAATTTCCCTAGGGGCGATCACGACCACAGGTGGCGGGGTCACAGCTGCATTGTCCAATACTTCCTCATCTGGACTCTCTTCTGGTATTGAATCAAAAATCGGTTCATGGCTAACCTCGGCGATTTTATGAAACAGTTCAATAAGATCGGTCATTCGCTTGTTAATAACCTCCGTTTTGGTCTGTAGTACCATAGAGAAGAGTTTCTCGTTGTCTGTCTCTCCGGCTGGAATTACCTCATTGAGACTTGGACTGAATCGGAAGAACGGGATGTTCTGTTCTTCACAGCGACTTTTACTGTTAGTAGCCACCATCTCAGACTCCACCAGCTGCAGAGAGAGATTGATGAACAAAATAATTATATATCAGACGAGTATAAACGTACTGTACGATCTACCTTGTACATACACATAATCGAGCTGGTGAAAACAATAAAATTTTAGCAGGTGCAATACAGTATAATTGGAGGATAAAATACTTACAGCCGTTGTGAGCAATGAGAGAAGGTTTTGCGTCTTCTTGATCATCTTTCCCGGGTTGAACCAGTGCTTGCCAAAATACAGCGCCTCCTGTGCATTCACATCACCTATCTTCTCGGAGGGGAAGGACCCAGACCCAATGGACACAACCACGGAAATCGGGAGCTTCGTCCCCTGCTGACGGAAGAAAGATTGGATTCGAGTGAGGCCGTACTCAGTTGGGTTGTTGCAGATAACGCCACCGTCCACATAGTTGTCCATCTCTGTGAAGAACATGGGAGCCGCACTGGTGTAGCGAGCAACTTTCCATACCGGAACTGGAAGGGGGGAGCATATGAGGGTGAGGTTTATAGCTAGAGAGGTTGACTTACTGTCACAGTATTCATCGCCAAAACAGTTGTTGAAGAAATCGAGTTTAAGGTTTGTGGTGGCCTTGTTGACAGCTGCTATTAGCACTCTGTAGGAAAAAATGTCATTGAATTGAGAGGGGAGGTGGTTTTCTAAGACTTACTTTGGATGGGAGACATCGGTCATTTTGATGTCAGGGTCCAAGTATTCTTGCAGTATATCGTCCAGTGCCTCCGAGTCATAGCCGTAACCATAGCGAGCCTTGGCAAAAATCCGGTCTTTGAGCTTGAAATACAACTGTCTGAGTTGTTTCAGAGTCTGCTTGCCTGTGTGAGAAGAAGTGGAAGTGGAATGCTTAGCTACAAGTACAGTCTTAAAGATTGCTAGGAAAACAAGAAACAACTATCGTAGAAAAACCTTTGCGAATGAGCCAAATCAACAGAAAAATTGGCCCTTTGCGATCTAACTTATAGGATCGTGTGTACTAATTAATTTTTGCGAATTAATCAAACCTCGCAAAGTTCGGCATAATATTTACTTTATTAATATTATGTTTGATTCTTGCAAAACATTCTAGTAATACAGTATAAGGGTACTTAGAGCAGTAATTAGACACTCACCATAGACCAGACCTAGTGCAATAACTCCGCCTGTGGAGGTGCCCACAATCCAATCAAACAGCTCTGTGATGGAGCGCCCCGTCCTTTCCTCAATCTGTGAGAGCACCTCCAGTTGAATCAGGCCCTTGATTCCACCACCGTCCAGGAAGAGCACTCTACTGCCCCCCTCCAGTGCAAAGCTTGTGTTGTGGTTGGGACTACCATGAAGCAGTGTCTTGTTGTATCGAGCCAGCTCCCTCTGTTGCTGAACCAGTGCATAGGCTTCGTACATCCCACCCTCATCTGAGGCTGACACTGAGAGCCTTCGATCAACACTCCCTTTCAGCTCCTGATAGAATCGTCTCATTCCCTGTCTGTTGATGAAGTCGGAGAGCCTGTCGTTGGGGAGCAGACTTTTGCGAGGTTGGAGGGTTGTCATATTCTCGGCAAATGAGTGCATTCGAGGGACTTTGACAGTGTGTTCCTGTTTCATCATCTGAGCACTGCCCTTTGCTCCGAGCTCCATGAACAGTGACTCAATCTCGGACATGTGACCGTTGTCGATGCAAAGGTCAAACGGTGTGAATTCATTTGAACCAGGCTTGTTAATGTCTGCACCAAACACCACAAGAGCTCTGACACACATCGCGTCTCCCTCCTACAGTGAAACAAAGATTATGATTATTCTGGATTAATGCGAGACTTTCTCCTCTCATTAGAGTGTGTCAACAAATCATAGTTGACAATAGGTTAGTTTATATAATAATACGAACTCAGTGAGTCACACCTGTATAGCAATGTGTAGAGCGGTGTTGCCCCTCTTGTCAGCCAGGTTCACATCGACGTCACTATTAACGAGTAACGCTAGAAGGACCTCGAGTTTGTGCTTCCTCTTGTCTTTGAGGATAGTGTGAATGATTGCATTTCCAGTGCTCTCATCCAGCGAGTTCACATCAACTCCAGTCTGCATCAACTCGTGCAGGTTCTGCGAAAAATAGTTAATGACATTTTCAGAATACTTTAAGTGTGGGGTTACTTGTTGAACCCACTTACGATAATTAATTCACCACTTATAGTTATACAAACTCGAGCACCCCAGCTACACTGGTCATGAATAATGGCGTCTATCTAAACTGCCGGCCAAGCTTGTCATAACTATGACATTTCCTACAGTGGGGGAGGCTACTATAGACACTCTCGAGAGTGAGTTGATTCACGAGATGGTTGGAATTTGTGCACTGCGACTGATCGGCACATGAATACTCAACATATGGGGGGAAGGAAATGTCATGCATATGTCTGTTTTTAAATTCCCTGGTCAAAGTACTTTCAACATCAACTGACCCATTACAAAACAACTTCGACGATTGTTTGTTTTACCTCAACATGGCAGTCGGACACAAGCATACAGTAAATATAACAACACATTTTCGTACACACTCACATCAACACTCTTTGGTCTTGATAGAAACCTTTGGAGGGAGTTTTGTGGAGTGGTCTCTCTCTTGAAGCTGGGACTCTCCGAACTTTTAGGCCTCTTGTAGAGACGTGACTTTGAATTTACAGATACTGCCGCTCGTGTGGGAGGGGTGTGGTAACTGGTCACTCTGTTGTAGTCGGGCCTTGCCAGCACAGGACTGTCTCCCTACATGTGTGTGAGTGTTGTGATGTGTGTGTGTGTGTGTGTGTGTGTGTGTGTGTGTGTGTGTGTGTGTGTGTGTGTGTGTGTGTGTGTGTGTGTGTGTGTGCCTGTCTGTGTGTGTATGTGCCGTATGTGTGTGTGTGTGTAGCAGAGTTTACTCTATAGAAGGCTGTTGACAATCGGACTGTTAAGCAACCAACGAGGCATACTGCTCAACAACCATTAAACACACTTTATAAACAAACGCACTTCAAAACTGAGTCTTCTTTCAGAATGTGAGCGAGGCTTAGGGCCTCCAATCTCGTTGAGAGCATCCAGTGAACAGGATCGTCGTAGGTCTACTAGTTTTGTTGATGGGGTCGGCTCATCTTTCACCTTCTCTCTCCTTGGCTCAGGTGAAGCAGTATTAACCTTGACTCTTCTGGGTGGTTTCTTGGGAGGTGGAGAGTCTCCGGACCTCTCTGGGGACTTTTCATGGGGCCTAGCCATAAAGGCTGTTGCTAACTGATGGTCAGGTGAGTTCATTTGGTCAGGTATCGGTGATGTCACCGGCTGATTTACAATCGGTATGTACTCGAATGAAGGTGTGTCAGATGCATTGCGACGATGTTTTTGCCAGAATTTTTTAGGGGGGGTAAGCTCGCTTTTGGACGAACTTTGATGGACACTTTTTGGTCGCTTTTTTCTCCCTTTCGATCCTTTTGAGTCCTTACGGACAATGACACTCTCGGCTTCTGCAGCCTGCAAAGCAACAAACAACTGTGGTGAGGCCATATACAAGTACTGACATCTGTTGCAGTGTTTAACCTAATTGTGGTTGCTATAGTGACCTAATCAGTACGTATCTGGACTGTCTTACCTTGGAGTAGTATGGAGGGGGATAAGGGACACTCATGCTGCCCACAGAGTGACCCTTGGGCAAGTCTCTAGGGTCTGTGGACCAGGTGTTGCTGATCTGCAAAAATTAATAAGAATCAGAGTGTAGCGTGGTCATGATCTTATTCTTATTGTATAGCCCAATTTCTTGTGGTATGATTAATTTAATGATACACAACATGCTGAGGTCATGTAACTATGATGTACCACCAAGTGTATATAGCGCTATTAAAGCTTGCTAATAAATTTGTCTGTGTTGGATTGCAAACTACATAGCCCCAAGCAATACACAACAATGCACGGCAGACTGCGGTGTGTCTGCTCTAGCAATTAATATCAATTTATGGCTCCTCAATTTACAACAATTCCCATCAGAGGGAATTACCTACGAGGAGTTAAAAGCAATTAATGGAATCCTTCAAAACTTGTTTTCCAAAGCCATAAGACGACTAATGGGTAGTGTGCAAATACTAACCCCTGTCTTTGCAAACAATGCCACCTTGTAAGCACAGCACAGCATGTACATACAGTATTATAGTTCAACAATACCCACACTTTTTATAATCAAAATCAGGCTAAGCTGTGCTCAATAGTGTGTGACAGTAGTATCTATGCATTTTTTAATCAATAGCTACCTCATCTGTTGGGTAACTTTCTGAGGTTGACCTTCTCTTCTGCAGTTCCTTGCGGCCTTTAGATTTAGTGAACAATCCCTTTCTCAGAGCCATCTTGGGAGGATGCTGTTTAGCAGTGCAGTCAGGTAGTACACAAAAGTTGCGGCCTCGCGGACTCTGTGCAGTCGTTTAGAAATCCAGATAAAACCTAGCTGGCTTGCTCAGTGTATTTTGCTTGTATAGCTATATAGTAAGTCTAGCTAGCTAGCTGGCTAGCTATGGTCATTAGTTGGTATCAACTTTCACTGACCAGCCCCGCCCCTTATGGTGAGCCCACTTAATAATTGCTGAGTGAGCATCTTGTTATCTCTTTGGAATCTTGTGTGTGGTCAAATAAAGTCGCTTGTTCTGGCTTGATATATCTATTGAGATGGACTCACTTGCAGACAACATGTGCTCACTGGACCTGTCAGCATCAGCAGTGAAAGATTCAGGTATAACCCTTCGGTACACACCAGGGCAGTGTGGAACTACAGTTTTAGAGTTAAGTTCGCACTGTCCATATAGGCTAGGCCATATCGACATCCGCACAAATAGTATAGTCAGAGAATAGCTGCTTTAAATCTCATGGTTTATTTGTCTTATATACTGCTGCATACAAAATGTGCTTAATAATAACAGCATGAGTTATTGTGCCCCATTGTCTATGTTGTCTATATTCCTATCCATATCGCTCAGATGGCGGCTCTGCAGTACATGGTGACTCTAAGGATCTGTGCTGTATTTGCCAGGAGAAGTGTGTCAACCCAATCAGCCTTCCCTGCTCTCACACCTTCTGCTACCTGTGCGTCAAAGGAGTGGCTGCCCGTGGCAACAAGTGTGCCCTGTGTAGACAACGTATCCCCTCAGGCTATTTAGAGGACCCACAATCTGTCGTAAACAAAGACCAACTCAAACAAGAACTGGAGGAATCGAAACAGAAAAAGACAACATGGTTTTACGAGGCAAAAAACGGAGGCTGGTGGATGTATGAACAACGAACGTCAGCTGAGATTGAACAAGCCTTTATTGAAGACAAAAAGAATATTCGTCTGCAGATATCTGGATTCTATTATGTTATAGACATTGAGGGCATGATCCAGTACCGAGAGGACCACCCAAACAGACGGAGGAGCATTAAGAGGGACGTAGTGAGACCAGACTCTGTCAAAGGCATCGCTGGAATTAGAACTATCGATGATGGACAGTCAGAACATGATGTGTCATAATAGTTATTATTTACCCATGTTGACATGGTATTTACTCAATGTTAGCCTCGAGACCAGGCCGATTTTAATCGGCCTGGATTCGAGGCTATTTTAATCGGCCTGGATTCGAGGCTAACTCAATGTTAGACATGCTTTTGGTTGTGTTGGCTTGCACAATTAAAGTGTGTGCTTTCAAAACGGAAGTATTTTAATTGCATTCATACCAAATTTCTTGCCGTGTGAAAAATGGCTGAACCTGGGAATCATGGATGTGTAAGTATCTAGATTTAAGGATTGAAATAGAGGCTTACCTGTATGTCTTTACGATAGGTATAAACCGTATTAGTCTTCTGCTTGCTCATGGCATTCACTGTGCTAACTGTAAAATGTAGGTAAATGTACGTACTAACAGGAGCCCATGATACTATTGTTTTGTATGTGGTACATTCTGCCCTTCACAGGTCAGCAAGTAAATATAAGTGGCCCATCGCTTAATGGAAGGTATTTACTGTGTGGAAGAAGGATTGGTTTTGTTCATGTTTTTACATGTGTTGCTGGTTCGGGAACATCTATTCAGTGGGCTGTGCCCCCACTGTTTGCAAACGAAGGTTTTCATGATTTTGACCCTCTATTGAATAGGGGAGGTACTGATGCAACTATCAGTTTGCAGAGAGTTACACCTACTTTTGTTGTCTACATTGAAGATAAGTAATGTACCGAACATAACTGTTCAATGCTCAACTGATACACAAGGATCATTAAACACAAAAAACCTTACTACAGTCTATAACCTTTGGGGAACAATGTTTTGGCCTTTAATTAAACAGAGGTGGCCTTTATTGAGGGGTTGTTTTGTACACAAACTATTCATTTGGGACCTGGGTGCCTGGCCGTTATATAGCAGCTGGCCTTTATTTGGAGGTGGTTGTTAACAGAGGTTCCACTAGCTGTAGTTTAAGTGAGTACTACTTAAATACGTGTATGTTCAAAATTTTCTTCCTTACAGCTACAATGGTGGGACTCAGTGATGACATCTATGGTTTAGCTGATGAAGACACAATTCAAGCATTGGTTTCTGTCGTTTCTCAGTGTGGTGATATTCGGGAGTTCGACTAAATTAGCTTCTACATGTACCGCCGGTAAGTTGTAAATAATGTTTATAATTTGTGTCCTACTACCTAACGCAGGTCAACCTTTGGTTTCACTAATCTCACATGATACAGCTTCAGAGCAGTAGTTCAAAATCGATTTTATATTGGATGTTTGCTTACCCGGGAGGAGCATGGCTCTCAAGCAGAAGGAGAAAGAATATGACGAGCTCATGGAGACGCTGCAACGAGATGTGAGTAGCTAGACAGTTAAGTTAGTCTACTACTGTCAGTACCCAATTGGAATGTGTTTTTCTTGTGTCGCTTCCACGTGTCTATATCCTAAGTGGATAGAACAAGAATTAGCAAACCAAACTACAGTGCAATGTAACCAGCTTCCCCCCTGACCACACCACGCACCCCTACCATCATTATAACTTTTGCGTCCTATGCCCCCACCCTCAGGCTTACCTCCAGATGGTTCGTCTGAAGCAGGAGAGGGTAGAGGTTGCTTATTGTCGTGAAGAGGATGAACGTCGTATAGCTTGCAATGTATGCATGTGACTGCAATAGATACATTTCAAGCTGTACACAGTAGCGAGTATTACCATTCTGTCTAAGAGGATAAACTCTTTATAACTAGTTATACCTCCATTTTCCTTTTTTTCAGTATAAAGTTATGGATGTTGAAAGATGTTCAACTACACCCCACTCGCGATGGTCCGGGAACTTTTTCAGTCGCCATAATTTGATTCGTGAGTTCACTTTCAACAATATTTTACTGAATTTCTGAAAGCTTAGAAAGAGACCTTTCAATTATTAGAGTGATGCCAGAATTTGCCAATTTCGGCCAAGTACCACCCCCAGGGAGAAAAATGCCCTAACCAAATGTTGGATTAAACACATCATTTGAAAGGTCTCTTTCTAAGCTTTCAAACATTGTTGAAATGGGATCATCATAACTAAGAGTTATGCAAAATTACGTGTATAGAAGACGAAGGGGGGCGGTACAGCCTAAGATACCAAATACTGAGCAAAGATAGAGAGGGGTGACCGGCCTTATCTCCCCCGTGTACAGGTGGAAGCTCTGTACATGGACAGTGACGAAGCTGTGGTGGCCAGATATCAACACAAGTTGGTAGAGTGCACTGACCCTAACAACAACACTCCTCTCTCAGAGGCTGCGGCTGGAGGAGATCCAGACACCATCAGGTGAGCTGAGGAGCTTGTATAAGACATGTACATGTAGTAAATTATAATAGAGCATTTGTTAAATCAAAACTAAAAGTAATTGCCACAACATAGTTATGTTGCACACTATCATTATAAACGCTGCATGTATAGGTTCTAGAAACACTGATTATTCCACTACTTTGAGTTTTGTTTTGTGCACTTACTGCACGTAAATATCTAGTTTCTCAAAGTTAATATCTTCATCATGTCGACCTTTATCGGTACAAAGCCGTATCTCAACATCGTCAGTCGTAGCTTCTGGCAATTGCTTTACAAACCATGGTGGATTGTTGAAGCTACAGCAAGTGTTTAGTTTGCCACACCCACTTCCATCCCATAATGGATTGTATGGGTAGAATTGAAACTGGAACTGTTCTGAGCTTGCAGTGTCACAGAAATAGTCGTTGCCTATAAAAGGTGGAACGAACACTTGTGTGGGATTTTGTATGTTTGTACAGGGACAAAGAGATTCTGGGGCTCTAGTTACTATTTCATGCAGTGCTGCAGCAAATGTCCAGATGTGATGACGTGGATTTTGGCCATGAGTCAAGCTAATACCATCGACATAAGGGTCATCTATAGTCAGTGCACGGTTGGAGTAATAGTTAGCAAATGCGTCTGGAGACTTTTTTTGATACCCAATGATCTTTCCACACACCTTGGAGTATTGTACACCATTAGTGTTCAGATGTGCAGAAGAGCATCCTCCTCCATCGATGTTCTTCGAACACAGTCGCTGTCCAGATTCCAGCAGTGTATTCAAGCCAGAGGGGCAGACGTGTTGGGGGTTGCTCATATCGATACTACTGACCTTCACCCAACCTTTATCTTCACCGCAAGAGGTTGTCTCCATGTCGCAATAGACCTGTACAGCATGTGCAGACAAGCTCTTCACCCAATAGTAACCTGACGTACTAGTGGCATCTTTGATGTATATTTCCTTACAGGAATGAGCTGGTGTACAAGGTGACTTCCCAGGGCTTCGAAGATGGTTGATTTCTTTTGTAATGGGGGACAGAAATTGTACTAGCTCTGACTGCACTGCCAAGCTGATGCTTTCGTGTATGGTTTCGTTGATTTTCTCCAAAAGGCCGTCATAGACAGTGTTGTTTGCGAGAGCTTCCCTCGTGAATGCCGCTGATATTTCATCTCGTAAGCAATTCTGCGAATAACCTAGCTGCAGGCAGGTAACCACTGTGACGAGGATCACTTTCAACTGCATTCTTCCTTCTTTTGCTTTTGTATTCTATTTATGTGCTTGACATTCAATTTATAGCCATGCACTGTATAGGTTGTTGTTTAAATGGATTGTTTTCTTTGCTGGATGAGCTTGATTTAATTATTGAAAGGATAGCCAATGTGTTTACTAATGTGTTCAGTAACGTATGGCTATGTTAGTTTTGTGTGGGCTTCATATTGTAGTACTGCTATCCTATCTTTATTCTCTTCCCTGTACAGGCTGCTGATGAGTCTAGGAGCAGACGCCAACGCCAAAGGCCAGTTTGGACACACCCCACTCTACAGAGTTGCATTTGGGGAGGCTTGTGTAGTAAAACAAACTTAGCCTGTTCATACTTGATCTGTTGCCACGTTGAGAGATGGACTCGTGCACTTGCAGACAATATGAGCTCCTTAGACCTGTCAGCGTCAGCAGTGAAAGATTAAGGTATGTCTAACCCTCATAGTTATGGTCTACAGTTTTAGTTCTAGCTATCTCAATCCGATATCTATATCAGTTTAGACCCTCTACCGAAGAGGAAATAGACTACAAGGCCGTTAGGTTTACGGGGGTGGCAAAATAGCGATGGCGCGTAATAACGCGGCAAAAATTATTGGAACACGCCCCCTTTCTGTGTCATATCTGGTTACAAGAGGAACTGTATCAATTAATATGAGGTGTACTTGATTCGTTGTGCCTATTAGCAGGAAAATAGTAACGCACCTTTCAATTTATTTTTATGATCAGAGAGCCAAGTGTTTTTAGTCAACAATAGTCTTCTGTGCCATGTACACACACGCCATGTCCTCTCCAACAGTCAATTACATGCTGCACAATGAATTGCGCATGAGCAAATTAATGTTGCACAATGCTAGCCTCAGATTCCAGGCCAGCACAATGCTAGATCTAGACACCAGGGGGCCAACTGCTTGCCCCCCCCTGCTATCTACGACCCTGTCATTATATTAGTAGCTATAGTTATAATACCCCATAATATTTTGTCTTACTGTAAAATGCGCTAAATGACAATGATTTATTGTACCCCATTATTTCCCTCAGATGGCGGCTCTGCAGTACATGGTGACTACAAGGATCTGTGCTGCATTTACCAGGAGAAGTGTGTCAACCCAATCAGCCTTCCCTGCTCTCACACCTTCTGCTACCTGTGCGTTAAAGGAGTGGCTGCCCGTGGCAACAAGTGTGCCCTGTGTAGACAACGTATCCCCTCAGGCTATTTAGAGGACCCATAATCTGTCGTAAACAAAGACCAACTCAAACAAGAACTGGAGGAATCGAAAGAAAAAAACAACATGGTTTTACGAGGCAAAAAACGGAGGCTGGTTGATGTATGAACAACGAACGTCAGCTGAGGTTGAAGAATATTCGTCTGCAGATATCTGGGTTGAGGGCATGACAGTATCGAGAGGACCACTCCACTCGAAACAGACGGAGGAGCATTAAGAGGAACGTAGTGAGACAATGCAGACTCTGTCAAAGACATCGCTGGAATTAGATGCACGATAGACAGTCAGAACATGATGTGTCATGATAAAAAATTATTATTTACCCATGTTGACACTAACATTTTTAATTGAATTTATACATCTACAGTACATGTAGATCTAGATCCCTGATGTAGATACTGCAACACTAGGGGGCGGGGCTCACTGCATCCATGTACTTGGAAAATACCAGAGGATTCAGTGTACATTATATTATTATGCCTCCTAAGAAGAATGGTGCTGGAAGAGCTGGACCTCAGGCTAACAAGACAGCTGCAACTGCTGGAAGACAGCCTGTGAGCTGATTATCTAGCTGGATCACATAGTTCATGTTTTACATTATGATTTCCCTAGGCTCGAGCCCCGACTGGACGTGGTCAGCCTGCTGCTGCAAAAGCCCCTAGTCGATCCACAGCTCCAGTTGGTCGACAACAGCCCACCAAACCAGGAGCCAATGCTAGGAAGCCTACTGCCAGTGGACCAGCCAAAGTTAGCAAGGTTGGTGTAGCCACAGGCAAGGCTGGAGGGAAGACACAACCAAGCAAGGGAGGGGAAGCTGTCAAGAAACCAGCACAGACAAAGAAAGACCTTATGGCTAGGAGAATACAGACTGCTTACAGGGGATATAGGTGAGTTGTTAGGGTTGCTATGGAAATGGACTTGCCTATAATTATTGTGATTGTAATTTGTGAGTCCTTTACCACATATCCTTTGTGTCAAGAATGTGTACATACATAATACCCTGAGGTGCGTGCAAGCGCATTACAGAGCTGCAGAATAATAAATGTAGTCATCATGCAGGTGTCGCAAGCTGCTCCTGGCTCTCAAACAGAAAGAGAAAGAATATGACGAGCTCATGGAGAAGCTGCAACGAGATGTGAGTAGCTACATCATGTACAGCTAAATTAAAGTATTACAGTCAGCATACCTGTGTTTTTTTTGTGTTGTTTCCACCTTAGTGTGACCAGCTTCCCCCCTGACCACACCATGCACCCCCTACCATCATTATATAGTTATCGTACCCTATACCCCCCTCAGGCTTACCTCCAAATGGTTCGTCTGGAGCAGGAGAGGGCAGAGGTTGCTTATCGTCATGAAGAGGATGAGCGTCGGAGGAAGAGGGAGCAAGCCAAGAGGGTTAAGAGGATGCTTGAAGCAGCCTTTGATGGGGACACCACTGAGATCAAGGCTCTGCTCTCAGAGGTGAGTGTCGGAATAAGCAATTTGTGCATAATAGTCCCAAGTTTACTCTTAAGAGGAAATATGTTTTCTGTGCACAGTAGAGCATTGGTTCGGTGGTGTCTTGTACAGTAACACTTCTATATGCATGGCTCCATACATTCTCCCATTACGTACAGAGTCCTCTTACTATCTAAAGATATATATACAGGCACTAATTCTATTGCAGCAGTTACATGCCTCTGTCTCCCCCGTGTACAGGTGGAAGCTCTGTACATGGACAGTGACGAAGCTGTGGTGGCCAGATATCAACACAAGTTGGTGGAGTGCACTGACCCTAACAACAACACTCCTCTTTCAGAGGCTGCGGCTGGAGGAGATCCAGACACTATCAGGTGAGCTGGGAAGCTAGTTAACCCGAGGCGTGTAGGCGGCCTCGGTTACAGTAGTCCGTCAGTCTGTCCGTGTGTGTGTCTGTTGCTCAGTTTGGCTTACCTGGTGATTTAGTTAATTGTTGTTTCTTACAGGATATGTATTAGAACATCTAAATCAAAACTGTATAAACTAAAATAATTGCCACAACATAGAAACAGCATGATGCAACGTATGTTGCATCATGCTGTTTACAATTCTAGAAACACTGATTGTTTTACTATTTCTTAATTGTTTTTGTGTACTTACTGTACGTAAATATCTAGCTTCTCAAAGTTAATATCTTCATTACCTTGGACTTCATCGGTACAGAGCCTTATCTCAACATTGTCAGTCGTAGCTTCTGGCAATTGCTTTACAAACCATGGTGGATTGTTGAAGCTACAGCAAGTGTTTAGTGTGCCACACCCACTTCCATCCCATAATGGATCGTATGGGTAGAATTGAAACTGGTACAGTTCCGAGCTTGCAGTGTCACAAAAATAGTCATTGTCTATAAAAGGTGGAACAAACAATTGTGTGGGATTTTGTATGTTTGTACAGGGACAAAGGGAACCTGGGGCTCTAGTTACTATTTCATGCACTGCTGCAGCAAATGTCCAGATGTGATGACGTGGATTTTGGCCATGAGTCAAGCTAATGCCATCGACATAAGGGTCATCTATAGTCAGTGCACGGTTGGAGTAGTAGTTAGCAAATGCGTCTGGAGTCTTTTGCTGATACCCAATGATCTTTCCACACACCTTGGAGTATTGTACACCATTAGTGTTCAGATGTGCAGAAGAGCATCCTCCTCCATCGATGTTCTTCGAACACAGTCGCTTTCCAGATTCCAGCAGCGTATTCAAGCCAGAGGGGCAGACGTGTTGGGGGTTACTCATATCGATACTACTGACCTTCACCCAACCTTTATCTTCACTGCAAGAGGTTGTCTCCATGTCACAATAGACCTGTACAGCATGTGCAGACAAGCTCTTCACCCAATAGTAACCTGACGTGCTAGTGGCATCTTTGATGTATATTTCCTTGCAGGACTGAGCTGGTGTACAAGGTGACTTCCCAGGGCTTCGAAGATGGTTGATTTCTTTTGTAATGGGGGACAGAAATTGTACTAGCTCTGACTGCACTGCCAAGCTGATGCTTTCGTGTATGGTTTCGTTGATTTTCTCCAAAAGGCCGTCATAGACATTGTTGTTTGCGAGGACTTCCCTCGTGAAAGCCGCTGATATTTCATCACGTAAGCAATTCTGCGAATAACCTAGCTGCAGGCAGGCAACCACTGTGATAAGGATCACTTTCAACTGCATTCTTCCTTCTTTTGCTTTTGTGTTCTGATGATGCGAGCTCCTATATTTGGTGTGGGTGAAATTCAATTTATAGCCATGCACTGTAGGTTGTTTGTACTGAATTCTGTCGAAAATGGATTATTTTCAGTGACCTAATTGTTATACATGTAGTTCTCTTGATGCTGCTGTTGAAGGAATAGCCAAAGTGGGTGGCTATTGAATTCAGTAACATAATTATAGGATTACAATTTGTATGGGCAGTAAGTTATGTTCATGAGTGGGCACTAAGAATCCAGTTGATACTTCTTCCACGTGAATTTATTTTGTCTTCCCTGTACAGGCTGCTGATGAGTCTAGGAGCAGACCCCAACACCAAGGGCCAGTTTGGACGCACCTCTCTCTACAGAGCTGCGTTTGGGGGACATCTAGAGGCTGTCAGAGTAAGCAACAGTTACAATGACGTTATGATGATGAACAATATAGGATAGGCTCTTGATAAACTGCAATTGAACTTTGTTAAAGAATTATGACATGCACATGTATGTTAGTTGCTGGTCAAGATGTCATTCCTTCTGGTCGTATATATACATTGTACAGCGTATACACCAACCCTATACATCACTATAATTATCACCGTGCAGGCATTGCTAGAGTCAGGTGCTAACCCACGACTATTGGCTGATGATGGAGCAACACCGGAACAGGTACATACTCTGGGTGAAGTATTGTCAACTGTGTGTTCATTGCGATGAGTTCAGGTTGCAGCTAATCCAACAGTAGAAGAGTGCCTGTCAAGCTGGGAGGTGGAGAGCACTGATAAACTACTGGCCTCTCTGGAGGAGCAGAGGAGCCAACGGTTGGAGAGAGAGACTAAACTGAGACAGAAAGAAGAAAGCAAGTTAGTCATTGCTGAATGCATGTAAATATGTAGTATAGTGCTATGTTGTGGACAGCCACAGTTACTGAATTATTTCAGCGCAAGTTTTTGTTTGGCATGTACTGTACACATATTATACGAGAGCTCTCTATCATGTTTCTATCTCATATAGGATTCAGGATGAGATTACAGAAGCTGAGAAGGATAACTCTTCTAAGCAGAAACAGGTATCTGAAACAAACACTATTCTCGGTGTATTGACTCCCTTACCTACTAACTCTCACCTAGCTGGCTAAAGCGTACGAAGAACTAAACAAGAGGATCTTTGAGCATGATACTTACAGTGCTGAGAAGGGAGACATCACTCTGCCCGTAAGATAGCAGTCCGTCTTGTGGATGATTAGTGTAACACTAGCTCTCTTCTGTCCCACAGGCTGTACAAGATGCTGAGGCACACTTGGAGATATGCAAGCTTCATGCTGAAGAGGCAAGGAAGAAGCTACAACAGGTAAGAGGAAATCACTTAGACAACAATTGATATAATTATCTTGTTTTTTCAATGAAGATACGACTGAAGTTGCGAATGAAGAAGAAAGAATTCCAGGATCGTGAGTAGTCTAATAAAGCACAATTTTTAACTTGCATAGTTTATGCCCTTTTATTATGAGCATGAACTGTTAAATTTTGTTCAAGTGTGTATACATGTACATATAACTTATACCCTCTACAATATTAATTTTGATCTCTGATTTCTTTTGTTGCTGTGCAGTGGGAGATGAGGAGGATGACGATGTGAAGGTGGACGTGGTCATCAACATCAGAGAGTTAGACGATGTCCTCCTCAAAGATGTGGGCAATAAGATAACTAACAGCGACAAGTAAGGGAGGGCTCTATGTCATACTGTACTGTTGATACTTAGTATACCATTCCATGACAACTTCCGGGTACATAAAGCTTGTTCAGATAGCATTCTCGGATCTATTTACCAAAAACCGTGTGTAACTGAATAAAAGAAATGTTTGATCAGATCCCGAATTGATACAGTCATGTTTGTTTCCCCATCATCTATAAGATCAGCATTTGAGTTGAAAAGTTAAACTTAGCTTTCAGGAATCACAAAATCATTGACATAACTTAAATCTTTTATGGCACCAAAGATTGGATTGTTAATGGGTGTTTATATGCTTAGGTGGCCACTGATCATTGATTCAAACCAGCAAGCTGCTACCTTCATGCGTTATCGTGACACCAACTACCTCAATGTGTGCAGTCCTAAGAACATGGAGACTGACACAATAAGAATGGCCCTCCTCGGAGCTATAAGGTACGTACGTCAGTAAACTAGCCAGTACTTTACATATTGGAAAGTCGGCATTTATTTTCCGTTTTTTTACAACTATACTTTTAATGTTAAGAGTATGTTAGAGAGGTTGTCTTTCTCTTTGTTTTTCACTCTACATAGTATGCATAGCTAGCCATTATTGAAGCTTACTCTGTAGTATGCGTATGCCACTACTAGTGCCACGAATGCACCCTCAGATATGATCTGTGATGACTGTTTGCAGGTATGGGAAGTTTGCAGTGATTGACCTGATGGATATTGATAATATCTGGCGTTCGGTGGAGCAGCGATTTGAGACAGTGCAGAAAAATTTGTTGGCTGAGCTAATGTCAAAGCAGCTAATGAAAGAAGAAAAGTAAACTTAATACGCTTATGTTTATATTTAAAAAGTTGTCCATACAGGTATCTCTCGCTTGTAAAGAAATCTGACGGCCCTGAGTACTCCCCTAAAATGTTTCAAGGAGCTCGTACTCAAAACTTTAAGTTTGTGCTAGTGACTCAACTACCCCACCCACCAGAAGAGCTCCTGCAACAGTGCTACACCATTAGAATACACACTCCTAACATGTGAACTCAATATTCTTATACAATGCTGTGTTGTTGAAAGGCAGACCCCTGAGACACTACTATTTTTACCATTACTAAGAAACGACCATTACCATGAACATCAAGAAGCCTGCACGTGATCTGTTTAAAGTTTATAATAGAGTGGGCGATAATAAGAGAAAGATGGATCCTGAAAGCCTTGCTCCAGAGATAGCTGCAGAGCCTGAAACTACAGTGGTCACAGTGGATATATCTGATACTCTGACAGATCTAGATTCTCAGCAAACCGTTGTAACCTTGGAAGACGTGTCTGGTGATTCCCAATTGGAGCCCACCATCAACTACCTCTCCGACATTGTATCCAGCTTTATTCAGTAAGTTAATCGAATTGGTTCCGTAGTCATTTATTTGTGTTTTCTCTCTTACACAGGAAGTTCATGTGTGAACATTGTGGGAAGCAATTCAAACAGTCTGGACACCTCAAATCCCACCTCCGAACACACACTGGAGAAAGACCGTTTTCGTGCGAAATATGTAACAAAAAGTTTCGTCAAAGTGGACACCTAAGAGTACACTCCCTCACGCACTCAGAAGAGAAGAAATTCACCTGCCCATTTTGCAACAAGTCGTACTGCTCTGCCGGGAGTCTACAAGTTCATCAACGTACACACACGGGCGTGAAGCCCCACAAATGTGATCACTGCGACAAAGAGTTTGTGCAACGTTCTCATCTGAAAGCACACACGCGTAAACACACCGGAGAGAAACCTTACAAGTGTTCCCACTGCAACAAAACTTTTACACAACAATCACATCTTGTGGTACATCTTCGAATGCATACTGGAGCTAAACCTTTCGCCTGCAATCAATGTAGCAAGTCTTTTTCGCAATCGACCAACTTAGAGACCCACAAACGAATCCACACCGGTGAAAAACCGTACATCTGTTCTGACCAAAGCTGTAACAAAACTTTTGCCTCTAAGGGTCAACTTCAATCCCATCTACTTGTGCATACCACTGAAAGAGCCTACAGATGTGAGTCCTGCAATAAACAGTTTCGATCGTCAGCTCATCTTCGTCGACATGCTCTCATACATACAAAAGAGAAGCCCTTCTCTTGTCAAGTTTGCGATCGAACCTTCACTCAGTCAGGCCACCTCAAGCGTCACATGGCCACTCACAGTGAGGACATAACCAAAAGACTGGTGGACACTATTGCCAATATACTGGTGCAGAACGTGACTGAGCTGGACCTACAAGCGAGTGAGGATGAAACAAACTCTGGCGTAGAACGTGTGAGCAGTGAAGCTGTGACTGATGTGAAAGGTGTGAGCAGTGAAGCGATGGAGGGTGTGAACAGTGAAGCTGTGACTAATGTGGAGGGTGTGAGCAGTGAAGCGATGGAGGGTGTGAACAGTGGAGCTGTGACTAATGTGGAGGGTATGAGCAGTGGAGCTGTGACTAATGTGGCGGGTGTGAGCAGTGAAGCGATAGAGGGCGTGAGCAGTGAAGTGGAGACAGTGATTATTGATGGAGGGACGGCTCATGTTGCACTTGAGCCAGAGGCTGTTGCTATGGAGTCTGAACCTGTTCTAATAGAGACTGAAACTATTACCATTGGAACTGAAAATTGTTCTGTAGTTACTTCAAACTAGATCCGTATGTACCAAATTTTTAGTATTAATGATGATGTGCCTGGGGAGTGTGGGTAGGTAAATTGATTACCAATTACAAGCTGTATTAATGTATGGAATGTACGTTACAATAAATACATGTATTCATTGTAACGTACATTCCGTGCAGATGCTGTTTAAATATTGCATCTGTCTAACAACTTTACATTGCTATTAAGACAGTATAATTATATCAGGTGTGTGTGTGTGTATGTGTGTATAATTATAACTGCTTAGCAGTTGCAATGCTAAAGGCTTCTAGCCAGACTTGCAAACTAAAGCTTCTTTCTTGAGCTATGGATTAGTTTTTACATTCATTGAATTAATTTTTGGCTCAAAAATTATTACTGTCAACTTGTGTGAAAATAGTCAATGTTGCATGGATTGAGAAAATAAATAGTTATAATAATTATTATGGTGCAAAAATGAGAGAGACAGCAATGAGGGGTGCAGTGTATAGAGAGGGGGCTAGGAACAGCACACAAAACATCAGTATAAGCACAGAATATATAATGAATGACACAACACACACACACAGACAGAGTTTATGAGGAGTCTTCTGAGTCTGACTCAGGTTTAGGTTGACGGGAGTCCCAGTATTCCTTGTTCCTAACTATGTTCTTACAAAGCATGAGAGAGAGTCGAGAATTGAAGATTTTAGACCAGGCTTTGAACAGGGGAAGGGCAACGTATTCGAAGAAACCTGCAGGACAAAGTGATAGTAATCATAAAGGAAGTGAAAGCACAACGCTAAATTACAACATACCCTAATTTGATACACAATTCTCATAATATGCACACATTACAAGTGACTTCCTCAATTGATGGACATACTGCTGTCTAGTGCTAACAAAGACGCGAATATACGTACCTGACTGTGACTTCGGGATGGCTGTGGTGGTTCTGTCACACATAAAAGAGATGGGCAGTTTCATTGACCTCTCATTGTCACCTGCAAGACAAAACAAAACAACAGTTAACATTATTTTCTATGGTTTGCACGCACACACGCACGTGCACAAACATGTATGGTAAATGGTTAACCAATAATTATTACTATAACACATTGAATTTACTGACCTTGTCTAAAGAACTCCTCCATAATGTGCTCACTCCAAGCCCTGCTTATCGGGAGACTCCGGGTTGGATTGCTGATGTCCGCAGCTTTGATTGCAATCTATACGAGGGATTAGATCATTAAAGAAAGCTTATGAGAGAATGCGTACTGAAGCCATTGTCATCCTTACATACCCTAATAAGGGAAATTCCAATTGGTGGGATACGAGCGAGAAGACATTACTTAAGCTAGAGTTCAACTTATAAGTCATCATGACATAATCTCCATTAATTCCTAATCTTCATTAATTATAATATCAACACCATTAGAGTTCAAATCTTACATCGCTGACAATCAAATCACCTAGTAGGAAATCTGACAATGCCTTAAGGCTTAACCCACATTGAAACTAATAGTAAACAAAATTAATTCCCAAAAGTTCTGCCAAAAGGTTAACAACAAGTTTCCCTTACACGCAAACAATCAATTTAACAACATCAAAACTCACCATTAAAATGAAGTGCCTCGTCTCCTTTTTAGAAAAGTCCAACCCACTTGGTGAAATTATCATTTCCTGCAGAATTTAGGTACAGTACAGAGGGTAAGTACATGTTCCGTGTGATAACAGGAAGTAGGAAAGAAGCGCAAGCTATTCATAGGTAACAGGGGAAATGGACACAGGAATAGAAAGCAACCAAACTTTGAGCTTCACCTCAAGCTGGGTCATGAAAACAGTGTGTCGACTGACGTCAGTGGCTAGTATTAGGTCCTCCATTAGAGACATAATCTCAAACCTGCACAAGCAAACCACAATGATTATGCTAGCTATAAAATTACAAGGGATACTGCACTTAGTAGTATTGGTTCCAATTTCACAGATATACATAAAGGACGGTAATCTGTCTTGAACATGCATACCTGTGCTCGGGTGTAAGATGATCCAATAGACCAGTAGACTTGACCACGGCCTTGGCGGTGTGGCAATGATGTCTCTCTAAAATGCTGCTGCCCTATAGGGGACAGAAAATAGCGGAGCATCAACAAGAGAGTAAACAAAAGGTATTGACACGAATGTTTTTAAATACTAAATACTAGTACTCAGAAGCATAGCTAATAATTAAGTCTTACCCCGTGAATAGCAGCGAGATAATCTGATGTGTTGACAAGGAAGTTCTGATTGACACCTGTATTGAAGGAACAACAGCAGTTAATAAAGTGGCATGTTTGAGGCTACACTAGAAGTGCAGTACTATAGAAGCAGCTATAAGCAATAGCGCAGTCCTACAAAGCGAATATTGAGCAGTGAAGCTAGAGGACTTACCAGGGTGATCTAGGTCGTGACAGATAGCTGCCAGTATGGCTGCAGTGGACTCGATAGGAGTGAGGTGGCCCTTCAACTGTATGGGGAGGAAAAAATAGATTTAATTACCAAGTGCTATTATTATTATTATTATTATTACACAACCCAAATGCATACTGTAACACAACCAGGTATTTAGTGGTTATGACAATAGCGAGTACCTGCCGTTCTCATAGCAACATAATACAATGTGAACAATTGATTATTAAGCATCCAGGCAGCTAATTTAGCATTATTGCTCTGACCTTTGGCTCACTCAGCAGACAATGCAGAGCCTGAGTCACATCAGCAGCATGCGTCCCATTATGGTAGTAGTTGTCAGGATGGTAGGCTTCTTCAACCATGGCTGTATGTGTGTGTGTTTGTGATCGAAAATCTGAATAAAAATTAAAGCTTTGAAAGAGACTTAAGGATCTGTAATAGTACGTGAGTACACTTTGGGTCTCAAAGGTCTTGCTATCAAAGGGATACTCACCTAAGAACTTCATGGTTTTCAAAATATCAAGATTTAAGACGTTGTGTCTCTGTAGCAGGTGTAGACCGATGTAGAAAAGTGGTCTTCCTGTGATAAATAAGATAATTCAAAAACACCACAATACACATAATAATTTATTAAAAGAGGTGTAGGATGTGAATACAAAGCCTGACGACACAACATTGGACAATTTCCCAACATTAGGAAGTTTCTCTATACAAACTAGCTTCCTTTTTCGACGAATCTCAACAACTATTTGCATTGAATAGTTCTAAGTGGGTGGAAAGGGCGACTGTTTGTAATGCGTGGGCACAAGCAAACACTACAATGAAACTGCAAGCAGACACATAGTAAACACAAGGTACCTTCAGTTATTCTTCTCACAGCAAACACATCGAAATCCCAGCTGTCAATTTTTATGAGAGTGTCCTACAAGAGATAAACACAAACTGATAAGTTAGTTTTATAGTTGGCAGAGACACTACACTCTTACCTGAATGATCCTGGCTTGTCCCTCGCAGTCAAATCTGTGCACTGCCGATCCCTTCAAGGTGTCTCTGTAGCACTTGGAGGGGGTGGTCTGCTGGAAGGACCCTCGTCTGCCACGCCTCCTAGAGATGGAGGGACTCACTGCACACAAAAGAACACAAGATTGCATAATAATAATAATAATTATATTGTGCTCAAAATGTAGGTGGTACCATGCGGAAGGTTGCTTTAATGGGGCTATTGTGGGGAGGTGTTTTTAAGAGGGCTACTAAGAGAGCTGGCTGGCAACATTTGTAATAGGCTGACCTCTGAATAGAACAAATAAATGTGTCTAATGGCAGATCAGAGGTTAATTGATGACCTTAATGGACAGCCAGTTGCAAGATTAAAGACCTTACACCAAAATAAGGCCAGTGCGAATCAGTCTCAAAGGGCAGACTCACATTTGTAAGAATTTGGCAGTTCTGGGAGACTGAAAACTCTGGGTATTGTGTTGACTGTGTTGGCGGGTCTACTGGTGGAGATGAGGGCATCGGTGGTGGTAATGATGGTGGCATCACCTACAGCAGTACGGCCTACGGAGAAATAGGGGGCAATCTTGGTAAGAGTGCACACTTAGTGGTAATCCTAGACAGGAAGGCTGTTGAACTTCCAGCATGATATATACAGCAGGTCAACAGTGTGTTGACTGCACTGACCAACAGTCTTAAATTGAATAGACAGTCCTAATGAATATGGGGGCTAGCTGCATTCCAACTAAACACATGAATATATTGCAGGAACAGCATTGATTATTCACTACACACATGCAACAGGGTTGTTCCTAACTGCAAGAGGTTCGGGGTGACAGAACAACTTTCTTAATGCTTCTCCCATAGTGTAGCACAACTCAATATACTTTTAACTCTGCTAGCTAGTCTCCTACAACTTGAACACTAGACTGTGAACGGTGACAACTAGGTATGATCTATGAAGTTCACACATTCATAAATTCCTCACACCATGCAGCTTTGAGGTGAATCGCACAATCAGGCTTGAGATACGTGCACACAACATGGAGCAGATTAGGAACTAACATTTTGCACACTACAGTGCATGCAGATAATACACAAAGAGGTCATCATGCTGCTGACCTCACTTTAAATGTAACACACAAATAAAACTCACCTAAGAATCGTATATATTTTGCGGCTGAATCATCATTTTCATAGGAGATGGCATTACGTCTCTTCATCCGTGGCTCGGACGAATAGAGAGACTCGATTCCCAATCCAGTACTGCTGATGGCATGACGCCGCCTGTTGAGTACATTCGGAGGTATCACAGTGTCCAGGTTCATGGAGGGGAGGTTGCTATCGATGCTGTATTGTTGTACACTGGTCATTTTGTAGGCTCTGTATGTGTGTGTGTGCATGGTGAGGGTGACATTACAGTATAATGAAACAGGCTACTAGAGGCTACTAGGACTAGACCGTGATTTATAAATTGAATTTTAGCAAGACTGCCAAAGATGGTCTTCACGCTTACCGAATAGGACTGTGTACGTGCCGTGCGAAGTTACGTCTCAGTTTAGCTGTAAAGACTGACAGGATAAGTGAATCGCTACACTTTCTCACTATCTTGTGTCAAGTTGATACTTTAGTGATAGAGATCTAGTTGCTGTGGTTTTATACCAAGGCCAATATCCGTGCACTTCAGGATACTTGACCTCATGAATATAATTATTATGCACTGTCACTGTAGGGTCAAGATGAAAGTGTCTAGCTTGTGTGCGTGTATTCTCTTAGTACTATTTGTGTGTGCTGAGGTAACATCCACCTGGAAGCCCCCCACAGCTGCTCCAACAGTTGCAGCTTTTGGAGGAAATCTGGAGCTCACGGATGAGATACCTTACAGCAGCAAGAAAGAGCGTGACATGTTCTTCTGCCCTGAAAGATGTGCGTGCTCTGTGCAAGAGAAGATAATAGACTGCTCCTCTATGGGGTTAGATCGTGTCCCTAAGGTTCCCAAGCACACATCTAGATTGTAAGTATGCACTGACTTCAGAGAAAGTCTAGACAGCAGAATTACAATAGCTTTTGTTATTGTGTCCACGTGTCTGCAAAAAGGGGTGGGGCTCAATCTGCTACTTGTGCTACTTTCACAGGTATCTGCACAGCAACAGAATAGAAGCTCTTGAGCCCACTGCATTCAGCAAGCTTCATAACCTGACCTATCTGTAAGTAATTCTACCTCCACACCATCTTTGCAGCATATAATAATTATGTAAATGTACTTGGGGCCTGGTTAATTAATTGTACCCTGACCCAGAGTCTAAATGATCTACCCGATATAAACTATGTATCAAGTGAGACTAATTCACATGTAGGATTCTGAGTGGCAATGACATCAGTGCTGTGCCTGTGGACTCTTTCAAGGAATTGACCTCCCTCAAATACTTGTCAGTGCGCTAATTATTAAGTTGTTCGTAGATAATTATTAACAGATTGGTTTAATATCACAACAGTTGAAGAGGTTACATAGTAAGGTGACTCCTGAATCCCAGTAAGGGTGTTTTCTTATTATCATGATTGAGGTTTGCGTACGTGACTGTTGTGTGTGCTTTTAATTATGACACCAACTGACACCAAGTGAGTCACAAAGGGATTTATGGAAAAGGGAATTTTAGTGATATTATTGTTTATATTAATATGTATAGAAAGGTCGATGTGTGTACGTGACTTGCTGAGTAATATCTTTGTGATGCGAATAATACCTCACAGACACTTAGCGATAAAAGGATTTTTAGGCATTCTGTATTATGCAATGATTATGGTTTTGTGCATGTGTGGCTGACTTTACACTTGCATTGCCATACTATAATTGAAAAGACCCTTGTCACCTCTTCAGCTTGTCATAATGACTCATAATAACCATGACACCACAGTTAATTATCATATGCTACATGTTTATTAGGTAATAATGTGTCACTATTTTTGGTTCAGAATTTGAACCAAAGCCTACCGTGGTAACGTCACTTTGCATCATAGTGATGTGTTGGGAATTACGTTGCATATAACCATAGTTATACATGCCATCAGCTGAATTCATGCTATGAATATCGTTATAATAGCTATAGCGTGTCAGCCTTAATTAAGTTAACATGAATTGCTGCTAAGCACATGTACGTATGCACATGCTTGTGCTCTGGCTCCAACCCTTTTTTATAACGAAAAATTGAACGCAATTTCCAAAAAGTTGGTTGATGCTTACAAATAGCAGCTCATATTCATATTGCCGTTTTTGATTAGTCGATCTGCTTTCAATTGGTTGATCTGATATGCTGGGTAACGTGTTTACATTGGTCGATGTTGATCGTAGCTACCATAAACAGTTGTGCGTGGTACGTAAGCTATAGCTGTGTATACTTGCAGTGTGATTGTACACAATCATACCATTGACTGATGCTTGTTTATCCCAGTAGTGTTGTGGCTATAACAGTGTTGTCCTAGCTATGAGAAACATTTATTCTCTGTTGCATAATGGAACTGCTACATAATAAACTCTCATCTTTAAGCAAACAAACAACCAGTTTCAGTTGAGTTCTTGTTTTGGTTCCGTATGTGGGAGTCCCCTCATTTGACTATTACGATGTGTACATATAATCTAATTTTATCAATGAGCAATGAGTATATTAAATGAAATTATGATGTAATGTGCCGTCACTGACACGTCCGATTTTATTTATGAATATACTTTTAAATTGTGTGTGTTCTGTCTCTAATAAATAATTGTTCGGCCGTACAAAGTTTAATTATTCTGAACTGCATAATCATCTCAACTCTTAGAGTACAGGTATGAATTAGCTTGCTGTAGTGCAATACCTGACTGCTAGCTCACTTGGCATGCTCATTAGCAATACACCTTACAATCCGTAATAACAGCTTACATAAGACCTCATGTTGAGGTTAATAGGGGGAGACCGTTGTGTACATGTATATACGAGCAACCATGGATATAGCCATAGCTCAGTGCACATTTGAATTTGTCACACTTCTCGTTCCCTAAGAATGGGAATCCCCCATAATGTAATGGTACATACACGATAACTACAAATAGTGACAAGTGCTTGTATTTCTTGTGTTTGACTTATACTCGCTACAGGATCCTCGACAGCAACAACATCAGCTCACTATCTGAGGGGATTTTCTCCAATCTACGGCAACTGGAAACAATGTGAGCTCCACCATGCAACCAACTGTCCTGTTATAGTGCACCCTTATCACCGGGTACACTCTATGGTTACCTCTGCATTGTCACGGTAACAGGGAGCGTACAAAGTGTGTACCTGTGGAAGTGTTAACTATAGTCTTTGATTAGCTCTTTGATTGGGCCTGCAAAATAATTGCATCATCATCAAATTTGCTGCAAAATGTACGTACTGTAGTATTGCATTGAGTCACATACCAGCTGCTAATTCAAGCAATGCATATATGGATTACTGTCATTTAAACCTTCGAGTTTCAACTGACCTTTAGTTTGTTTATTTACTCTGTGTGTATCAACACACAGTCAATGATACGGGCGTAGTCGTGATGCTGTGCAACCTTTTCTCAGACCTTTGCACAATCATGCCATAATTATGGTACACGTATACTGCCCGTGTTTGGCAACTCGATACCACAGACGCTAACTGTTCATGTGACATCACTTCATCTGTTTTGATGTTGCGGGTATTGTTTCCAGTGTGCTATATCATATTTATAGTTGAGCTCTATAACCGAGGCCACTCAGACTGTACTCTATTAGCTTATATGTAACCATGCATTCAGAGATAAAGTGCTGACAATTACTACATGTACTTGTAACAGGGTTAATGGTCACTGGAATTATATCCACCTCGTCACCATTCTCAATACTATACAGCGCGAAATTGTTGAGGCGATTAAAGTTTTGTTGTTTTCGAAGGTTAGCAATCCTCCATGAGAATTAGGTCTACAAAATGCTTAAATAACAGAAGACACAACGTCATTTGACCAAAGAGCGCGACATTGATTCAACGAAATGCTTTTAGAGGCCATTCCACAAAATTTAAGTGCCTCGAACATTCGCTCTATACAGTATGTTATGTTGTATTTATGTTAATATCAACCCGAAGTAACTAATTGGTTGGTACTCTCTACGATAAGTTATGCTGTACTCATGCTGTTCACTCCCGTCACGTTGTACTTACGATGTTTGTCCCTGTACTCTGCAGAAGTTTAGCAAAAAATGCACTTAAGTTCTTGTCGGGTGGGCTGTTCTCAAGTAACGGCCAAGTCACCTTGCTGTAAGTCATCTGCATGCGCCAGTTGTTCATGTTCTCTGTGTGTGTGGACGTGCGTGATATGCTTTGCACCCTGTGTATAGGAATTTACAAGGGAACCAGTTACAGAGAATTGAGGGCGGTGCTTTTGATGGCCTCTCTCAGCTCTCCACTCTGTAAGTGTGGTATGCAGACACACACACACACACACACACACAGATGCACACGGGGGTTTATATTACCCTTAGAGGACTGCAAGTACATTGGGGCTGCAAGTAAATTGTTTCTGGAGTGCATCTCTATAGCCTTTGGATTATTGTGTCTGAAATCAAGTTATATAGACAAGTTTTCACCAGTGATAACTTTTGACACACGCACACACACACACACACACACACACACACACTTTCACAGTAACCTTGACGACAACCTCCTTGACAAGGCTGTGTTTGAAGAGCTCAATGGCCACCCTCATCTCTCCACCCTGTGAGTACCACCCCCTGCATTGCCCCCTTGAGCACCCCCCCTACCCCCCACAGTCGACTGAACAACAACCGTATCAAGTCTCTACCTCCTCCTGGACTGTTACTATCCGCCCTCAAGCACTTGTAAGCTCTAAACACCACACAGTCTAATAATGTATTAATCAGGTTTGTTTCCTCCTTATATCCTTAAGAACCTTGTACATATATTTGGCCCTGTATTCCTTTTAATGTGGACACAGTAGGAGAAATAGTAGTGTTATGTTACTCTACCACCATTGAGGCTAAGGGTTGTAGGAGTGTCATTACGTAAGAGGATGCACTGTAAAGCAATGCTTTGGTAACCCTTGACCTGGGATGTTTCAGCAGTGCTGTCACGGTGCATGCATTAGCTATAGCATGATGTGAGGCATGCATTAGCTATAGCATGATGTGAGGCCCGTCAGTACGGACCCAGGAAGCCTTCTAGCATGTTCTCATTCCTAAGTGCTGAAGCAGTTAGCAGTTAGCCCCAGGTGGTACTGATTCCCTGTGGACTGTGGACCGTGTGGTTGTATGATTGTGCCGTGATTGCTACTTAGGTATTCAGGTTAAATATAGTAGCCCTTAATTAACTTAGTGCTTTGAGTACTGGCACGCTAACTGGTATGCTACCTTCAAAGAAAGGTTAAGGTACAGAGTTACATTAGTTGTTTGTGGGTCAATGTTGTATGTACAGCAAGAATGTGTGTTGACCTGTTAAGTGACGTATTGAAACACCCTCAATTCTCACGTTTTAACCGTCCTACTGGTTTGTTACCATGTAGGTGGCTGTCGTCCAATCAGATTATTGGTCTGCCGGCACCGCTGATGACCACTTGCTCACTGGAGACAATGTGAGTGAACTTTAATTAACCTTTGCTGTGTGGGGGGCGTCTGATACTCTATTCTACAGGATGCTCAACCACAATCAGATTAGAGAGTTGAAGCTGGGCACCTTCGGGGGATGTAGGAACCTCACCAAGCTGTGAGTCCATAGCTCCAATGTGAACAGACAGCAATACTATATGGGGACAATGTACTTTTGTCAGTTTGTCTTTTTCGCTCACTCAGAGACTTGCGAGAGAATGCCATAGCTTCTCTACCATCCAACATCTTCTCAGGACTGACTAGCCTCAAGAACTTGTAAGTCAACACGCTCTAGCAATGCGAGCAGTAGCAAGCTTAATCTGAATGTTGTATGTCACGATAACAATACTGCCCCCTCAGATACCTCCATAAGAACAATATTTCCAATGTGCCTCGAGGACTGTTTAAGCAACTGCCTGCGATACAAGCCATGTAAGTGATGGTATGAGTTGATTTTAGTCTGTGGCGTAGTACCAAAGATAGCTTGTTAGCCCATACTCAGTACTATAGTGTTGTGTGCATTGCAGACATCTTGAGTGGAACCAGCTCACTGGACTGTCTCCTGGGAGCTTTGTGGACCTCCCCTCTCTAGACACACTGTAAGTATGTTGTTTATGTAGCTGTTTAGAAAGGTCATTGGTGAATCGACAACTCGATCATGACCCCATTATTAATTGGTGTACTACGTGTAGCCTGTATGGAGCCATAATAACAATTATGTCACATTATTCTCCATAGCTACCTCCACCACAATGAGCTGTCAGAGCTAGAGCCAGGGACTTTTGTGAACCTTATAAAGTTACGAAATCTGTGAGTAACATGGTCAACCACGTTGTTTCAGTTATCGCAGGATATGAACGTAGCCTTATTGTTGACATGTCTTTATTTTGTTGCAGTGATCTTCATAGCAATCGCCTCACCTCTCTTAAGCTGAGCGTACTGAGTGTACTACACTCTCTGCAGAAAGTGTGGGTGTATTAATAGCTATCATTATGGGTCATTGACGGTGTGTCGATCGATGAAGGCTCACATGTCCATGTACAAACTTTTAATCTCCTAGATGAAACCCTGACATGGAGGATTACTATTACTGTCCCCTTTAGGCAGCTGGATCTGCTCGAGTGCTCATGTGAGCTCCTTCATTTGGCGACGTGGAGTAAGAGACACCACATTCGAGGGATCACTTGTCGGGGAGAAGAAGGAAGGGTCACCTCCGTACACACACTGGGACAACTCTGCTCACTCAAACAGAATAACAACCCAGGTATGTACCCTGTGCTGGGGGGAGGGTACTTAGTCTGGCCGATAGATACTATTAATAATTATATCTATCACTGGAAAGATCAAAGGATCAAACGTACATTGTATTGGTTAAAGCATTGAAGGAAGTGTCTACCATCTGCATGCCTCAGGGAAGTACTTACAGGTTTTCTGCGTGTGAGTAATAAATAGGATTCACAATGGATGATGCATGTAAACATGCAGCTGTAAGATGATAGTGGTATTGAGTCACTTCTGTTAGGTTATGGATACTTTCACTGATGAGCTGGTTCCAGGCTGTGAACACTTGAAATGTTTATTTTACTCTCTTTTGTTAGGGGAAGTGTTTGTAAGAATGACTGTATTTATTGTCACAATTAAATCCCCCAAACCTTTCTGTATGACATCATACCAAATTGATACATTTCTCTGCAGCACCCAAAGAGCCGAACAAGGTCACCTCTCCCAGCGACAGTGCTACGCCCACCACCCAGGATGCTATGCCCCTTCACGAGGCTCGGGTGAGAGGACCTCAGAAGCTCCAGGAGAGAGAGACAACAGTGAGTGCTGATACCATATCACAACATGTTTCCTTCATTGCTTGATCAAATAGAAGTTGCGCAAGATAACGTAAGAAAGTAATTTCAATTTTGCTATAACCACACATTTAGAATACTAACCAATTTCATTTTGAGTACATGTATATATACCGGTAGTTAAGAAGTACTCTTTCAATTACTCGATTTTTGCATGACCGTCGTACAGATTAGAAGACTGAACGACCCGCCCATTATGACAGTACCTAGAGGACCCATTGTCCACAAGCCCTCGGCAGAAAGGGTAATGCTCAAACTGGACGAGATACAGCACTCAATCATACAGCTGCAGTTCAGAGTACGTCCCCTCAGGGGAGTGGGGGGGGGGGGGGGAACATTGCATGTACATAATTATTCAATCTATGTCTATTTATCTGAAGAGGTGTAAGCTCACGCTACGCCTGGGTGTAATTACATATGCATGTATGATACACATTAATCAATACTCCTAGGGTGTTTCTATGCATGTGCAGCACCACCCCTGGATTATTTATAATGCAAGTGGTTCATCATTCAATATTTAAGCCTTCTGTCTAGCTAGTACACGTATCATTATATTCTAGGCATTGCTATCACTTTATCTCCCCCCCCCCCCCCCACCCTCTTTCTGGTCTTCAGCTGGCTCATGTTGAGACTCTATTAGACAAAAGTGTGGGTGCACGCAGGAGACGAGTGTGCATTCACGAGGGGACTCGACTGGAGGTAGGTGACCAGTGGATGAGTGGGAGGAGCTTCTGTTCCTGCTCAGAGGTAAGCGAAACCATGAGCATTCCAAGAATATGTGGATCACTTGTTAGCTGCTTAGTGCAATGATAATTAGAGAAAACAGGATGTGCAAGGTGGTTTTTAATACCTCAAGAAAAAAGGAAATCATTGATTTGTGTTGGTTTCTTTGCAGGCTGGGAGTGTAGAGTGCTCACTGGGCTGAGTACAGGACACAGTGTGTGTGAATCACGAACAAGTTTAGACTTTGTCTCATTTTTAATCACTTGTTTCAGCTTTAATATTATTTTTAGGAGTACGTAATGATATGTCTACTCCTGGTGTTTTGTATGGGCACTTTCTGTTTTGATCAGTAACATTTGATATGGCCAGTTTCCTTGAAGCCACGTAGCATATTAAAAGCAACACCTTGTTCTTTAGAGTCAGTAGTAAGCAAGTCACGAAGAGTGTGTATAGCCTATCTCTATAGCTATACTGCTACGATGCAGCTTTGCAAAAGTACACGTATACTGATGTTGATGAGCCTGGTGGTGGCACCGACGCTGGGTTGCCATCCTGGTACGTTATTTAAGTAATGCATGGAGCTGATAAGACCAGACATGATTAGTGCATGAGCTGTCCTCTGTAAAAATAGTGTGCATGAATTCAGTTGCATGAACTGCATGGCTATAGTTGAATTTGTGTGCTCAATTCCTCATATACAGATCAAGAAGGGGGTGTGTCTGCTAACATTGCCTGCAGCCAGAGCTCCATGCAAGTCACCTGGGACATACCAAAGCTCCTTGAATCCTCCCCCCAGCAGACAACGCAGGGGGTAGAATGTGTGAACATGTTGCAGTTCAACTGTACCTACAATGGAACAGTGGTGAGTGTTGTACAACTGTGTCTGTGAGGGAGGTGCACATTGAAAATTTATATGCGCGTACGGTAAAGATCATTAAGTAGCATTCTCAATGTTGACCACAGGTTGCTGATGGAGTGTTGACAAAGGATTGGTGCATCCAGTTTAGGTCAAACCCTCCACTCAATCCGATGCAAACCTTCACTGAAAATGTCTCCCTGCCTGCTGGTGCAGTATGCAAGTTGTCAGGATGCTATTTGTGGACCACTTACCAATATGGTGATGTATTTATGGACCGAACAGATTATGCACTATCGGAGAAATCATGCACCGTTGCCAACTCAGCAGGTTTGTTAGCTGAACAACACTACTGCTTGTGTATTACATAACTTTGCAGATGTTTCAAAGACTGTGATGCCAACTGCGACCATACGTCCATTAACTACTGTCCATCCACTACTATCTCCTACTCTAATGGCGCCTCTGACTAGCATCACCTCACAAACTGATCTCACAGTCACACCTACTTCCGTAAGGAGAGGACCAACTACAATGCTTGTATCAGCACCTTCACCAGCACTGCACACACCCACTGGTAAGTTGACTGGCAGTGTTTTTCACAATTTTTTTACTGATAGACACACGTGATACAGTATTAATATACTATTCTTTTCTCTATTTAGATATTAGTGCTCCTCAGTTTGTCTCGTTGTTCTTTGTTTCTCTGTTTTCTTTGCTTCTACTGCTGTCCTCAATCTTTATTGTCGTCATGGTGAGAGTAAATTTGAGGGCCAACCGAAGGTGAGAATCATAAACTATAGATCTACCCATCATACTTATCATCCTATACTATTCATGATCAGGCTGCAACAAACTAATCGGAAATACTTTGATGGTCTGAAAGATTTTGATAGTTTCAATCCAGTCAGCTCATCCGCAATTATCAGTGCAGTATCAGTTCCATCTCTTATCGACACTTTTGGCGATGGTGCTGGAAACAGTTGCCCAAACTATGAAGTACAAAATGGCTACTCTAATCTGGCAAAGGAAGAAGAACATGCTGGGAGTCCAGATAGTGACATTAGCTCAGTCCCTTATGAAGTGATGAATTCTGTAAGCCAACAACAACTGGCCATTCCACCCATGCACCTTCAGAGTACGATGAATGCATCAGATGACACCTCAATATCGTTTGATTTGCTGAGTCTACAGTCATTGGATCATCATACTGTGTCACTAAGCGAGGTACAAGTCATTGAAAGAACTGAGGACTACATCTGTCATAACCTGTCTATCATGTAGATTATCTTTTTCCCTCTATAATTATCATAGTTGTTCACCTATTTTCTTTTTCATCCACGTACCTATTGTCAATAAATAATGCTACTATAATTGTATCACTACGCACTATGATGTGTGGGAGTCAGGAGTGCGCTTGCATTTGTATGTTTTCACTATGCGGTCATAATTATTGTGGTATACCTCTGACTATAATTATTATGTAAAGTGTTCATATCAGGAGCTCTACCACTTGCACTATAGCAACTAAAGCAAAAAGTAAAGATGACTCAATTGCTCTTGGCCTGTAGTATCCAGATGCTACTTCTGTGTCTGCCTGCCATGCAAACTGCATCAACATGCCCTGCATGTAAGCATTAATTTTAGTTAATGTTAATCAGCTGTCTTGCAATTGAAGGTGGAGATTATGGCATAGCCATGAGTGAAGGTGTCTCTCTCTTGTGCAACAACACAACTGTGGAGATTGTGTACAGTCTCTCAAACTACTTGACTTTAGCTCTGATGTGCACCAGCCCTGACAGAAATGTAAGTAAGGATTCACTGCATCTGAACATGTATAGGCCTATAGTAGATTCTTTTGTAGACGATAAAGGAAATAACCATCGAATGTGAGTCGGACCGTGGACACTTCAGCAAGACACTCAACCTGACAGCTGAGGGTATTCTGCCGGGAGACGAGTGTGTTGCTAGAGGTTGCTACGAGGATGATTTCTACGAATCATATAACCTGGCCAGCTACAGCTGTACAATACCCCGTAAGCCACTGCTTGTTCCACTATGACAACCCCTAGTGTTGATTTTAGAAAGTGGTAGCTACTTTGTAGGATTTCGTAGGCAGATGAGATAGTTGCTATGCCCCTGTATGAAAGTAGCTGTTAGGTTCCTAAAATGTATCATAGTTTTGATACTGCATGTGCATGTGCAGGTGACTGTGTGTGGAGTGAGTGGGGAGAGTGGAGCGAGTGTGACGGTGAGTGTGGAGAGGGGAGACAGACCAGGAGCAGGGTCGTTGTGACCACATCAAAGGGAACTGGGAGGGACTGCTCAGGACTCTCCAGCCAGAACAGGACGTGCAACAACAACCCATGTTTAGGTGAGTCAAAGTATATATGTGTGTAACAGTGATGCAATACAAAGAGTCTCTTCATCCAGTGGTGAGATCATTATAAAACTAAAAAAATGTATAATCTAATTAAGTCACAATTGTTGCCATATTTCGTGACCGTTGCTAATTGTCTACTTCCACAGAAATTACAGCTGTGCCATCACCCGCAGCAACTGCTTATTTTCCAGTGACTATGGGTAAGAACATTTATTATGCCTCGAGGTGTAGCCGCACAAAGGATACGGTAAAGCTGACTGTGTGTGTGTGTCTGTCTGTGTGTCTGTTCCAGCTGTAACTGCTCAACAGTTTCAATGCAATGAAAACTAACAGCTTCTATAGGCTTCTTCTAGCCACGTTCTCTTGGATTTTGATTCGTGGATTAGCAAACTAAAGCTTCTTTCTCAAGTTATGGCTGGTTTGACTCACATTGAAGGCTGTTGCAGTCTCTTTAGAATATTTTGTAGCATTATTTCTTCGCACAAAGTTTTCTATTGAACTTATGAGTTAGACTTGCTCTAACTAAAGCGCTAGCTTTTTATTAGCTACAAGAGTCAGAAAAGAGCTGCTAAAGCAGCTACCGTAAGATCTCGATTTAAAGCGACACTTTTTAATAATTACGAAGCCAGAGGTCGCTTCTTTTGGAGGTTGAAAGTTATATTGAAGTCCTGGTGTCGCATATTTAGAGGGTCGCATCTAATTGGAGATAACTTTACCGAGTCTACTTGCCTCGATTTCAGGCCACTTAAAAACACTGATTTTCCAGTGGGCTCAGTACAATCGAGGCTAGGGAGTGGCTACATTTACCTCTATTTAGAACGCGACATTAAAAAATAATTGTCAACGCAGCTGTCGCTATTTTTAGAGGTCAGAAAATCGCTAAAGCTCCTGGGTGTCGCATATTTGGAGGGTCGCCTCAAATCTAGGTCTTATACGATAGCTATTTAGTAGCCATTAATTTTGTAAACTTGACCTCTGGCAGACACACCCCTTATTCCAGTGGATCTAATGCGCATGCGCGCTTTGGCTGAATCATTTTAATCTTTTTGAGGTCCTGGTAAGCCACAAAACACTATACAATGCAATGATAGATAACAATAGATGCATGTACACAAGTTTTTCTTCTCAGTTATAATACACTTTCTTTGTATGAATGCAAATGCAAATTTTAATGTACTCCCTACTATAAACTCTACTACTTTTTGAGCGAAAGCATAAACCTGGCGTAAGGTGTATTAGCACAGCGCAGCTTGCAACACTCATTAAGAATTGCATGCGCAACAACACCAGTGCATGCATGCTGTAATAACCCCTGCTGGTGGTTGAGTTTGTATACCATATTTGTTATTTCGTGGGCAAGCTGACCTCCACGAAAACCTAGGCATGCAATGCAATGAAATTTTACTCACGAAAATCACTGTTTTTGAGCTGAACGAATTTTTTATGGTAAGTAGCCATGAATTCGAGTTGGATCAGTTTTGTGTATGCCATACAAGCATAATAATACCAACCCATATAGCCTTGAGTTGGTATAACAGCCGACATTGTCCTCTCCTCCTCTATTAGCATATATTATGCCCAGCATTTTTATAGCTGTTATAACAGTCATGTACCTTAAATGGCCGGCTTCTTCGTGCAGGAGAACATAGTCCTAGTACTAGTTCAGAGTGGACAGTTCCAGTGATGGCAGCTCTTTTCAGTGCGCTCCTTCTTGTGCTAATCATAGCCACCACACTAATCCTACTCCTGATTGTCTGCTGTACCACTAGAACTAGAAGGTAAATTGTGCACTGCATACACTAACTGTTAAAATTGACTTTGTGTGTTATTTATTTGTGCACAGGCTCGGCAAAGTGTCGTTTTTAAGAGATGCCTCGACAGTGATCAATAACGAAGCCTATGTGGTGAAAGTCAAACACTAAAGTTGAACTGTGGACAATAAAATAATTATTGGCTTGATATAAAATGTTAAAAATCCTTATTTGACTGTCATAATGTTTTCCCTTTGTTTTCTGTGCTGCTCTGAATGATGATTGTGGTTTTAAGGTGGGTGGATGACATCACTGAGACATAGGTGGGTGCTGCCGCAAGTTCATGTACCGTATATATAGCGTGTAATTTTCGTGATTCGTGGTTTTCGTGGTTGGAGGTCTGACCACAAATATTTTACCCATGAATGAAGCGACCTTGCCTAGCTTACCTGCAGTGCAAGCAGCAACCACGAAAATATTACCCACGAAATGTCTCAATATTGCTGAACCACGAATATTTTGTCCCCCGAAAATTACCCGCTATGTACGTATGCTCCTGAAGATGTAGCCTCCTTCACAAAGAATCTTCAGTGCGGCCTGGAATCGTGGCTACTGAAGATGTAGCCTTGACCCCAGGCCGATCCGTCTCCAATTGAACGCTAGGTCGGGTCGCCTACTAGAAGTATTAAAATGGTTCAGCAGCAAGATTCTCACACTGACAGTAAGACAATCATTTGTTGAGTTTTTGACCATTTTTGTGCACTCCTGGTGTTATTGGTACAGAAACATCTTGAAACAATGTTTCTGTACCTCTAGCTACTTCCCACTAGCAATCCCCAAAAAATTTCTGTTATTTCCAAATGATACCTAGTATAAAGGGACATTAAATTGAAGTTGTGGGAGGACTTGGAAAGGTCTGAATTTTCCATAGAAGTAGTTTTCCTGGGGGTAGGGAGCACAACACGGCTGTATCTTAGCTCAGTGTATGCATTTTATATGCAGATTATGGGAGCACGTGATCCGTTTCATCTATGATCTAACATGCACAAGTGCAGACAACTCCAGTGTATATGTAAGCAGTGCATTGTCAACATTTCGGGGGATGAAATTATTATTTTTCTGCAGACATCAGGAAATATCGATTGTGAGTTAGATACGACTAAAAGTGGACATCGCACCAAGACGCTCAACCTGACAGCTGAGGGTATTCTGCCGGGAGATGATTGGGTTATTAAATTAGTGGTTGCTATACGAGTTGAAATTTTCGCCATATACACTGGATAATGTCAGGTGTACGATTCCTTGAACATTGTTTCTCCTGTGGACCAAAATAGCTTGTGAAATGTAATGGGTCAGTGGGTCACGTATAATTTCCCTGGTGTGTTAAGTATTATTACAACTTTGGTTTTCTTATCTCAAAGCAGCCCACTAATTTATCACCACATACATGTTTCAGGTGATTGTGTGTGGAGTGAGTGGGGAGAGTGGAGCAAGTGTAACGGTGAGTGTGGAGAGGGGAGACAGACCAGGAGCAGGGTCGTTGTGACCACATCAAAGGGAACTGGGAGGTACTGCTCAGGACCCTCCAGTCAGAACATGACGCAACTCCTGTACAACTGGTGAGTCTACCTCAAAATACTTAGCCTCGTTCCCAGCCGATCCGTCTCTAGCGTTCAATTGGAGACGGATCGGCCTGGGAACGAGGCTACAAAATACTCAGAGCATATCGTAGTGATCTCACAGAAAAATGTGAGCAGATGAGAAAAAGCTTGGCACTGCTTAAATGTTAAGACTAAGACTGTATGATGTATAGTTGGCACTGTGGAGTGGGCTAATGGAGTTGCGTAAGGTAGAGGACTAACCAGATCTAATTACAAACCGTGTTTTGGGGCTAAGTAAAACCATTGATGCATAGTGCACTTCGCCATGGATGTTCACGTCATGTCAAATTAGCTAGCCATGAATTCAAGTCGATCAGTTTTGCGTATGCCATACAAGCATAATAATGCCAACCCACAGCCTTGAGTTGGTATAACAGCCGACATTGTCCTCTCCTCCTCTATTAGCATATGTTCCAGTGATGGCAGCTCTTTTCAGTGGGCTCCTTCTTGTGCTAATCATAGCCACCACACTAATCCTACTCCTGATTGTCTGCTGTACCACTAAAGCTAGAAGGTAAATTGTGCACTGCATACACTCACTGACTGTTAAATTGACTTTGTGTGTTATTTTATTTGTGCACAGGCTCGGCAAAGTGTCGTTTATAAGAGATGCCTCGACAGATCAATAACAAAGCCTTAGGCAGCCCTATGTGGTGAAAGTCAAAGTTGAACTGTGGACAATAATGACTTGATATAAAATGTCTTATTTGAATTTGATTGTCATAATGTTTTCCTGTGCTGCATTGATTGATTGTTGTGGTTTTAAGGTGGGTGGATGACATCACTGACATATTTAATTTATATGGTGGGTGGATGGGTGCTGCCACATGTTCAGTTAATTATGTTATGCATGCTCCTGTCTCATTAAATTTTATCTCTCAGTGCAACATGAAGATGCTGATAGTTAGCTAGCAGTAAAACAGTCGAATGAAGCGATGGCTATTCTGTCCTGTAGTGTGCTTGTGTTGCAGATGCTCCTACTGTGTATACCTGCCATGCACGCGGCAGGTAATGCCTGCGTTATTACATGTAAGTGAACACTTTAATACTAGTACTACTCGCGCTCACAGCAGTTTCTATCTTTATATGGCTTGAAAATAGATGTCTAACTGCTCATTTCTACTCAGGTGGAGAACATAGCTCCCAAATACACGATGATCTAATCTCTCTCGACTGTGGCAACTCAACCATCATCATCGACTATTCTATGACTAGCACTCTAAGTCTTTATCTCCCAAGCCTTGATCTAACATGCACAAGTGCAGACAACTCCAGTGTATATGTAAGCAGTGCATTGTTGCAAAATTTCAGGGGATGAAATTATTATTTTTCTGCAGACATCAAGAAATATCGTTTGTGAGTTAGATAGTACTAAAAGTGGACATCGCACCAAGACGCTCAACCTGACAGCTGAGGGTATTCTGCCGGGAGATGATTGTGTTATTAGTGGTTGCTACGAGACTAAAGAGATGTCTACACATACACTGCATAATGTCAGGTGTACGGTTCCACGTAAGTTAAACATTGTTTCTCCTGTGGACCAAAATAGCTTGTGACATTCTCTATTAATAAAACTGTGTCATTTCCTGGATGGGTCAGTGGGTCACGTATAATTTCCCTGGTGGGTCAGGTATTATGTGCTAGTGTAAACCTCCCTCATTCATTGCATGTGAACAGCATTTTCCTACTAATTGGATGGCAGTTCCCTGTGCTGTGTGTGTTTGTTAGCCTCTACACAGGCTCTCCTTTTTCTGTTCTTTATTACAATCGTTAAAATACTGTCTTAATCGTTCAATGAGATAAAATACGGTATTAATTGGAGGATTAAAGAAAGAAATAGACATAGAGTTAGGAAAAAGGAGAGCCTGTATCGGGAAGTCGCGTGAGGGTAGAAGGGTGGTAGAAGGGTGAAAATGAGCATGGGCATGCTGAGCTAGAGATGTTGGACTGCCCACGCAGATATCTATGACCAATAAAACTTTGCCTGCAGCAAGCTGGACATGGACTTGGAACTGGAAGTTTGCAAGCACTATAGCTAGCTATATACCTTAGGCTTAGCTAGATGATCTACTAGTCTAGATTGTGTGTTCAGATTCTATCAAACTATTACCTTTTCTTGTGTCTTTCTACATGCTAGTATAGATCAAGAATAGCTTAGTCATCATTATCATATAGCAGGTAGCTACTGCTGGCCACGCTGGTTCTCTGATCTGACTTGCAGCACAGCTTGGTGGTTGTCTCAGTACAGTCTTATTAACTTTGAATGCGTGGGAGAATACTTTACGTCACAATTGTGGGCTACATATCGCCCACGTTCATAAAAATCCTTGTGGATCACGCGATTTCCCAAACCAGGCCTTACTTTTTCTTAACTGTACGCCCATTTTTTTCTTTGCTGCCTCACTAGCACTATGTCTTTCTTGTGATGTGTTTGTGCAGATGGCTAGTAGCAATTAAGATAATGTACAACTTTGGTTTTCTTTTTATCCTTATCTCACTCAAAGCAGCCACTAATTTATCACCACATACATGTTTCAGGTGACTGTGTGTGGGGAGAGTGGAGCGAGTGTGCCGGTGAGTGTGGAGAGGGGAGACAGACCAGGAGCAGGGTCGTTATGACCACATCAAAGGGAACTGGGAGGGGCTGCTCAGGACCCTCCAGCCAGAACATGACGTGCAACTCCTGTACAACTGGTCAGTCTACCTCAAAATACTCAGAGCTTATCGTAATGATCTCACAGAAAAATGTGAGCAGATAAGAAAAAAATTGGCACTGCTTATGTTAAGGCTAAGACTGTATGATGTATAGTTGGCACTGTGGAGTGGGCTAATGGAGTTGGCTAGGGTAGGACTAACCAGATCTAATTACAAATCGTGTTTTGGGGCTAAGTAAAACCATTGATGCATGGTGCACTCCCCCATGGATGTTCACACCATTAAATCTGTTTGCTGTTTGTCTCTCCAGTTGCTGAGCCAATAAAGGCATCAATGAATTCAAGTACGAGTGACTGCAACACTACCACTTGTCATCAATATGCTGTGTGCACTGGCTTGCCCACTCCACAGTGCTCCTGTCTGAGTGGCTACACTGGCGATGGATATGAGTGTGTCCATGTTGGTCAGTTGATCTAAGCTGTTAAGTGTTGTAGTGGTTTAGTCAGCCTGAGGGAGTGTAAATACGTAGTGGCTGAGAGGCATATCACTAATAATTGTACCACCTCATTTGGTCCACCCAGCAGGTTACTATCTGAGTTAGTTTTTATTACTCATTTAGCATGGCTACTTGAATATCCATAGCCCATAACTCAAAACAATGGTGTACATTGTGTATACCTTATAAGGATAAGTAACATTGCTTTGAAGTCAATTGTAAATAAATTTCATTATTTACTACTGCCTTAACAGTGACAGAAGACTGGATGCCTCTGGTGGTTGCTGTAGTAACTGCACTAATCATCTTCGTAGCCATTGCAGTGATTTTGCTGAGTGCAATTTTCATTTACAGATTCAACAGAAGGTAATAAACACACTCCTATTGTAGTGGGTGCCAAAATTAATTCCCACTTACCACAGACATCGTTATCTGGACCACAGACGTTTAAGAAAGCTTATGGGGGTAAGGATTTCTCGTTTCTAAATGATTAACTTCACCCAACTTTCCACAGACATTTGACCCAAATTTCACCCCCAATTTATCCACCAATCTCAAGAAATACGCCGCTGTCTCAGAAATCTCAGTATTCGATACCCTCTTCCCACCAACCCACCATCCTCAAACTGATTACATCACTCTGGATCAACTGGGCATTTATATCCATACCAACCGACGCAGACCATCGGACTCGGACAGCTGCATGGAACTGGATGCTGCAGGGCTCCCCGACAGCAAAGAAGAGTCTTCTCTACAAACCGTAAACTGCTCACAATCACCAAGAAACTCAATAGTCAACGGCTCTACGTTTTCCCTGGACGTTACTATGGTTCAAGCACTATTTCAAATGCCAGGGACGTTCCATAACTCGTATGCCATGTCTGACGATAGTGAGGGTAGAGACACGCCGGATTCTGAACCACAGGACTTTGTTGAGGACATGCTGAGAATAGACATTGAGAATATATCTGATGAAGAAGATGGCCAGTATATAGTCACAGAAGGTGGAGAAAGAACTGTGGAATGTTTGCTACAAGAAACAGTCGAGCAAAATGTTTCTCCGGAAGTTTCTGAACCTCAGGACTTTGTCGAGGACATGTTGAGAATAGACATTGACAATATCTCTGATGAAGAAGACAACCAGTATATAGTTACAGAAAGTGGATTGTTAAAAAAAAACGTCGAGCGAAATGTTTCTCCGGAAATTTCTCTCGAGATAGTGAGTGATGATGACTGCTCACAACCCTGTGATGTAGATGAGTGTTATATCAACGTTGGTGGTGTTTGCTTCACATACCCCTCCAGTGAACACATTGAGCACAGTCAATGGACCAATCATTCTACAGACTTTAATAAAGCGCATTCATCACAACCCTCATTAGCTTTAGAGCAGAACTGTCACTTATTACCCTCCCCATTCAGTACCTCGACTCCCTCAATTTTTGTCAATAATAATAATTATTGACTTGCTTATCGTATCCATTGTTGTTTGGTATATAATACAGTGACAATAAAGCACTGTGTGTGCAGAGACTGTAGAGCACCAGCTGATACATGCACAGGACAATATGGGAATACTTTAACACTAGGGCAGAGTAGTTAACGCGAAAATTAAGACTGGGATAAACTCCCACGCACCGGTATTTCACATGCAAAGCTATTGGTGGGTGTGGTTTCCTGGCATTGAAACGCGAATATTAGAAATTTTCTGCTGAGGACTCTGGAGCCAAAATTAATAGCAAAACTTTATTGCACCCGTGAAAATTTCCCGCTATACGGTATACAATTAATGTATGTACCGTACCGTATTGTATTGCACTGTATATAATTATACATACAGCACGTTCATCACACACAGTCACTTAGACAGTGTATAGTAAGTTGATGTAATGATGCTAAGAAATGCATAAACTGTTTGGGTTAGTCTTTGATCTGTGTATATATGCAAATTATGAATACGAGCAATCGACATGTTTTCAAATTATTTGCCACGCATTATTGCAACAAGATATCGTGAGAACGTGACGTCACGCACAACGTACAATTGTCTCCTGATTGTATACATAGTAAGATTGATGAGTTTGGAGGATATGAAAATAATTATGTGAAGTTCAATATACGTCATTTAGTTGTGAATGATAGAGTTCTGCTCCTGGTGTTGTGTTGACGTAGGTTGGGCTTGTTGGTTCTACTAACTCATCGTAGTTGATGGGTTCAAAATGGGAGGGGTTCAACGATAGGCTGCACTCAGCAAAGACGCTCTCAACATACTTATCCTCGGACACACCACTGATCGCATCAAATTCCCCGCCCTCATCAAGGTTGTACCCGACCGAGTCAGCATCATCTTCCTCGCTCAACACTTCGTCTATGGTCTGTGTTGAATCAAACACCGGATACTCAGTCTGCAGCAGGTGTGAGGGGAGGTGCTTCATTGCGCTCATTCCAGGGTCAGGGGTCATTAGGGGCTTGTAGTAATCGGAAGCTGGTGTAGTAGTCACATCAGTTACATAGCCACTGCTGGCCGAGCTGCTTAATTGTGTTCGAAATTGGTACGGTTTTGGTTCACCCCTGTTTTGATTCCAATACAGGGTCCTTGGAGTCGTGCGAGTCATGTCCGCGTGTGGTATGTAGTCTCCATGCTCCTGCTGCTGCTGCACACCTTGTACGGGAATTGTGGAAGGCTGAAAGTTTCCAATGACATATCCTGGATTGTTTTTCACTGGCAAATAATTATAGGACTCATAGTCGCTTTCACGAGGAGCATCTTTCTGATTTGGCTCTTTATTCAAATCATCAACTGAAGGTCTTCGCTTCTCTTTGGTAGACTCAGGGGGTGGCTCCATCGTATTATTGTTGACTGTAGTATGGCCCATAAATTGGACAGACTGGACGGAGGAGCTGTCACTGTTGGGGTTCATTCCCTGAAGCACTTCTGATCGATCATCATCAGTTGAGTCAGGAGGAGGGGGGTTCGGGAGGAACGTATCGAACACACTCACAACGGAGACAGCTACCTTCACTTTAGCATTGATGTCGATTGGACTGAAGTAGGGGTCAATGGGCTGCAGGGAGAGAAAGTGTGTGTTTGTGTGATTAGTGTATTTATGGATTCTGGTTTATATAGGAAGTGATGAGGTGGTTGTATAAATTATATATCCTGTGTTCTGAGAATTACCTCAGAATAGTTGTAGTATCTCATCAGATAGTTCTTCCGCCTGTGAGCGAGAAAATGAGAGTGCAATAAAGGTGTGAGCAGGCATAGCATGTGATTGTGCTAGAGTGCATTGACATTACAAGTACACTTGTGTGTGTGTGAACATCAACAACTCTATATAGACATTAAATGCAAATACCAAAGGCTTGATACTTGGCAGAATGCTCAAACTACATAGGCAGAAGCCAGGTAACTAACAGATGACCTCATGGCTACATTTACTTGTACCTCTTCCTAATAACCTTTATGGCACCTACTCTATGCTGCTAGGGCACCTCGGGTAAACATTGGTATGAACACTGTGATCGAAGCCAACCTCAACCCTCTATCAAAAGGAAAAGTTCTTTTGTGAAAAGCATCACTTGTATACAATTACTGCTAAATATGCAACACATTGGAAGCAAGTAATTGTGTATGCAACTCCTACACTGGGCTCAAGGATTGTCACAAACACCTAGAGTTACTTTGAGTCTAGACTATATAAAAGCTGATCTCATTCCTTTAAGCTTGAATGACTGCAGTAACTTTACACTGAGCAAACATCATCTTAGATCATGCATTAGAGTGGATATGCCATAAGTCCTTTACCTCTGCACCTGCTGGAACCTAAGGATGATACCCAGCAGCACTAAAACACACACCACAGCCAGAGCCAAGATCACCACAACAACGACCACAGCTGAAATATTGCCAGCTGCAAGGGGAGAAAGAAAATCCTTTTGAGTGCAAAGAAACCAGGTGCTATACATGTACCTGTCGCCTGTCATTATCTAAAACACGACTGTCACTCTCATTGCACAAAAGTGCATAAAACTGGTTAGCTAACACTAACTGCCTTCCATATGCTATGGAGACAGCCATTCAATCGTTAAAAAACTCACCTGAGGAGTCAGTAGGTAGGGGGGTTGTTGTTGGAGTGGGTATAGTCCCTGTGGGTGCTGGAACAGTGCCTGTTGGAGATGGAATGAGAATGGAGCTAGAATAAGGATCAGAAACAATAAGCGGAGGATTTGTGGCATCGGGAACAGTAGGCTCTGTGGTAGGCTCTGTCACTGGTGCTGTAAGTAATAAACATATATTACCTAATCAAAGCACTTGAAAACAGAGTCTTATTACCTTTATATTCACAAGTGACATTGTTAATAAGGTAATGTTCAAAAATACTGTCTGTCGTACTGACTTCGTAACAGCCCCACACGAAACAGAGAGCCGAAACACTAGTGAACGGTGGAGAGAGGGGAACATGATAGACAAAGCCATCAAGACGAGTTCTCTCACTATTAGGCACCGTGTCATTTTTGACCTGCAAACCACATAAAATAATAATTATACAACAGACACACAATTAATTCTTACGTTTCCTGAGGGGCTGTGACACTTGTAGAATAACTGAATACGAGAATCACGAAGATCGTATTCATCAGCAGGGTAGTAGTCATGATAAAGTTGAATTCTTAATCCGTTGTCGGTGCACGTTAGATTAGGTTTGACGTAGTGGTCGGTCATAGCACTGTCTGTATACACAAAGAGAAAAAACACTGCATTATTGTATATTAGTGAATCTCTACAGCTGCCTTGGGGTGCTTGAATGGCTACTGTTATTGTCTAGAATGGTTTCTTGTCTGGGTAAATTGAAACAGGTTTCAAGAAGGTATGAGCAATGTAAGGTTACCCACTTAGCTTAATAGAGGGAGAGAGTTGACTGGTTTCTTTTGGGAGTATGTACAGAGCACTGTAGTACAGTGCAAGCACATCTAGCTATAATCATTTCCTAGATTGAACCACCCAACCAATGGCGATACTGTGGCCATACAACCTAGGATTTTATGTAAGTACCCGGAGCAACAGCAGAATTGCATATCAATGTCATACGATGCAAAATTGCAGGACTAAAAGGGCTTTGCACAATGGATTTAATACATGACATTTATTTTGCTCATGTAGAGAGCTACCATACTTTACATTGACATTGTTATCTCATGCTCACTTACCACCTGGTAAGTCACATTCCTGTGCTAGTGAGGTTAGTGGTAGTATCAGCAGCAGACCACAGAGACTCAGAGGAACCATTGTCATTCCAGTTAATTGAATTCTCTTTTCATAGGAGATTATAGCTAGCTAACAACAACTCAGCGCCTTGCAGATGCTACTTGACTCGACTGTGTACATGTACTGAGCTGATCTCATTGTCTATATGGAGGCAAGTAATAATTATCAGGAAATAAGTTTATTCTTGACCGCGGCTTAGTCTCGGGTGATTGGTCAGCAATTTTTGTCAATGATCGTTATGAGAGTTTGTCTCTATTGAGTACTTCCGGAATAGGATGCCAAGCGTCACCAAAACGTCAGAACATTTCCTTTAGAGTTCAGCATAAAACGATAAGGTGCTGCTTCCTGAGAAAGCAGACCTGTCTGCTGCAGCAATTTATACTTTATACTTTGTGCAAGCAAAAATAGCTATGATCCTACCACTGGAGGTCTTGTGTGTTTTAGCACTATCACCTTGGATTTTTGCAAGTGCTCAGAGTGGAAAATGTGAATGTAAGTTTGCATTTCTGTATTACACCATACACAACCATTTTAATCATCACTGCAAATACTCTCAATAGTTAAACTAGATGCAATGTGCTCAACCAGTGGTGCTGCAGTAAAATGGACCGTCCCCACAGAACATGAGGTGTACTCAATCAATGGCATTCACTACTCATGTACCAATTCCAATGTAAGCCGCTATTCAGAATCATGATGGATTAGTAGTATATATATAATGTTCTGCAGACTAGCACTGTGTGGACTCATAGAGATGATATCTGTTTCAACAGACGTGGAAATGATAAAATAGTACTACCACAACGAACAGATTTTTCCGCAATGACTCACATAGTTGGGAGGGAGCTTCCCACTGGAACAATCTGCATTTTTACAGCATTTTCATTCGATGAATATGAAGATGACCGGTGCGATGAAACAGCTAACTGCACAGTGGGAGGTATGTATAACATATCAACTTTTACTCATGATTATTATGTGCTCACTATTATATCACTATAATTATAGAGTCGTTTACATTGCCTGCTAGCTGTGATGTCAGCAACAGCAGCAACGATATGAAGAAGAACTGTAGTTGCTCGTGCAGTCCGGGCTTTGAAGGAAATACTGAATCATTTGATGGAAATACATGTAAGTTGTCATATACCCATGGCATTGCATTGTTTCATGCATGCCTAATTATTGTCTCATGGAATACATGCATGGTTATCATGAATATTGTACCTTTGTTTGCATAATTATATATATATATATATATTACATGCATGTGTTCAGGTGAGGCAATAAATGTCACAATTGAAACGGACGTTACTGTGAGCTTGACAAACTCCATCACACCTTCTACATCAATGCTAGAACTCAGCATGACATCAATACTAGTGGAAACTTATTCACAGATAGAGGTGGTGGTGACTCCTACACCTTCAGTGGAAATGGGAGATCTAGAGACGCTTTCATCTGGTAAGATTACACCTACTAAAAGAAATGCCTTACCTATATGATAACCAAAATGGATCCCATGCTAGATCATGGAATGACTATCAAAACTGAGCTATTTAAAGTGGAGCATACAAGATCAACAGGTTAATAATTAACTTTACATTAATCATGTATTGATTCATACTCTCATATACAGGAACTGGAATGTTGAGTCCAACACCTACTCCTGTAATGCAAGATGACAACAGTGCCCAAAGGAGTAATCTGATAATCGCTTTCACACTATCAGCAGTTCTGATACTGGTCATACTTTTAATTCCTGGGTTGATGTGGGTGGTCATTGTCTGCCGGAATAGCAAGATAAAAAGGTCAGTAACACGATATACTTGTTTACTTTGTTCACTAATAAGATTGACTGGATTTCCTGTCTCACACAGATCGCATGACAAACTAGCTATGCCTTTTGAAACTCTAAGGTTTGAGGTAAGCCATGCACACAATCTTTATTTGTACCATAGTTAGAGTATTGTCTTTCTTTTACAGAGGATTGACCAAGACTTTAATCCAATTGACATTAACAAGATGATATTTGTGAGCGAATCAATGCCCAGTTTATTCCACACATTTGGTTCAGGAGACCCAAACTTAGAACTGGGAAAAGAAGAAGCTGATTTTGACTCACAGAGCACCCAAACCGAAATAAACTCACCGGCAAAATATAGAGAGTCCATTACAATGAATGAGACAGATGAAGAAGAAACAATTTTGAAAATTGAGCAACAGATCAGCTTAGACAGTTCTACTGATATGAGTTCGGGGTACGTTACCGACTCAATAAAGTCTGGTCACCTGTACGAGCAAACATCAGAATATATCGAAGCCTTAAACTTTGAAAATGACCAGAATAGCTTCAACGAAAGACCTGTCATTGATGCAATCAATCATTCATCATCTACGGTACCAAACATGGAAGCGAAACCTAGTGATTACTTGGTAACCAATACTAAAAGTGTACATACCACTATCGCAATGGACTCTAAAGAAGTAAGCAAGTACCTCTGGAATGCAAACATGGAATTATTACAACAGCCAGCTGACTACATACTACCCACCTTTGCCAAGCCACAAGTATTTTTTAACTTCCCTAAGGAAGTGATGCATGATAATTAATTGCTTATGTCACACCACTTCCAATCAATGACCTCATTCCTCTTATTCCTTTGATTTTTATTGGTATGTGTTTGTTTGCAAATACAATCAATTTAATCTCACAATTTAATCTACATGTTGCTGTTACGTACAAGTATATATTAATTATAGGCAGTTTGTATTGTGCATGATGATGTGAGAAGTAATGAAACCAAATTATTGGTTAGAAAACAAGGTGAACTAAGAAAGGCACTGAACAATAGTTATACAGCTTCATCAATCCTATAGGTACCACACATGACCTATCAGTGAGCTCGAAATACTTTAAAAATTGGTGTGAAATGATGCCTCGGGGTGAAATGAACACTTCTCTCGAATTTAGGATATCTAACATCATATGCACTTGATTTAAAGAAGCAAATATGATCATCCTAGTAATATCAGCAGTCATTGATATCACTTTCTAATTTCACAACACTTTTCCAATAAAAATGTGGTCATAAATGTCGTAACATTTGGTGCAATCCATTTCCCAAAAAGATTGTTTCTAAGCAACCACATGTGATGCTTTAAGAAGGTACGTGAATATTTCGCTAACAGAGATGCTATGACAACAATGGTTACGTTGAACATGCTGATGATCATAAGGTCAACCGAGAGTTCCCCATTACGCTGACAGAATGTTTGGGGGAGGGGGGGCAACAACCCTATTCTAAAACAAAAACGAAAAACTTTGCCCATGCCCAGGCAAGTGTAACACAAGAAGAATTACTAACCAACAAGTAAAAAATGTCTATCTGTTGTGTGGATTGCTGCTTGTTCCAATCATCCAGACACGAGTTATTTCAACAGGTGAGTGCATGTGCACGACGTATACAATCCATTATTGATGTTCGTACCCAGCCTTCATTAGTGAGCTTTTAATGTAAGCACTGTGTTCGTTAAAATAGCCTCGTTCCCAGGCTGATTTTTCTTTAATAGAACGAAGTGGCGACCTAGCGTTATATTAGAGACAACTCTGCCTGGGAACAAGGCTATAATTATGTGTTCGTCAGCCTACAATGGCTACAACTGACCTTGACTTCAGTTGCATCAGTTCTAATGTGAGGTTGTGTATACACTATTCGCTAATTAAGTATATGCACCATGCATCATTGAACGAGCCCAATCATGCATGCAGGGTGAAGTGACTAATGAAGAATCAAGACAAGTGCTTTCACAAGCAGAGATATGGGTTTTTTTTATCAGATACCGTTCCATGACACACGCTCTCATTACGGATCTAGAATCAGGAACAGTTTGTACATTATTGCACAGGTACATACCGGATTGATACGAATATTTACTTTAAACTGTCGTTGCTGAATGTGCAATTGTATGCTAAATGAGTTTCAACCACTTAATGCTTGACTGCACTGCACTGTAACTAAAACAACATGACTGTATGTACAATGCAGCCTCTAGCAGTCAGTCAGTGTTCATGCAGCCCAAGCTTTGAGGGGTTAACTGAAAACCACATTGATGCACTGTAATCAACCTATTATGTCAAGCCGGCAACAACAACAGAGGAACCTAGCATCTCATCGTCACATGATAAAATTATTAGACGGCACCACTGAAGCGCTGCATTGCCTCAGTTGTAACAGTAAGTCCTACAAGAACTCTTATAACGATTACACCAAACTAACTGCGGTCAATGCTCAGATAACACAAACCAGGACTGCATGTAACCATGACTATGGTCACTGTGATATCATTAGAGCCAACTTCAATATCTATTTAGTAGGCACTCTATATAGCTATATAATAATTATTACATGCCATCTGTATTCTATAGTATCTGATAGACGCACTTACTGCCTGAATAATTATGTGTGTACTACGTATTACAATTAACAGCAAACCACAATTATTGGCACATCTGTGCGAGGGTGTATATAGCTAATGGAATGCATTTAAGAGGCAACGAGGTTTGTGGGATACCCCACTCCATTAGTAGTTTACAGAGCTCATTTTTCACACAGGATCATCATCAAGCAATTTAGCATCACTTATTCATGTGTAATCAGCATTACAAGCATTCTATGCGTAGATGCATGATGTACAGTAGATCTCTGTACTGTTACATAACCACCAAAATACATAGTTAAATCCAAGAAAGCAATGCCGCCAGGCTACAGGTATTGTAGCGCTAGCACATAATTATGCTTCCCTCACTGCATGGTTGGTATGGTGATTTAAAGGCATGATAATTTAATGTGTGTGTGGGATGTTTATCATGCACTCAAATTGTGGCCACATTAGTATAAGCCATAGACTCACTGTGTAAACTAAGGACGCAATTAGGGAATAGTTGGAAGTCTTTCACACATGAACCCGATGACACAAGATGACTATATAACCACAAGTGCATGGACAGTGTATTGAAGCTAGCAAAAGACATGTGGAATGGCACTCTTTACAACAATGAGCATTGAGGTTCTGTATATCTTAGGACTGCATGCAGTACTTATTGCAAGTGAAGGCAAGTTAAAAGATACTGCATGGATACATTAGAGATTCCATGCTTATAACCATGTTCGACATAATTATGGTGTATATGTACAAACATATACAGACTTAGTTGACCTGGAAGCACTGTGCTCGTCGAACAGAGCTGGGGCAAAGTGGACAGTTATATCACCTACTTACAATGGTGCTATCGATCTCGACTTCAGTTGCACTAATGTTCGTATGTATACTAAGCATGCACATTTTAAACATCCTTCTTAATCTGTAGGAGAATATGACACTCAGCTCTGACAATTGCTTCCATAAGCGTGGTGGGCTACCTGTTCTAAGGCAACTGCAGATACCAGAGCCTTATTCAATGACTCATGTTATCAGTACGGACCTAGCACCAGGGACAGTGTGTACATTCACCGCCAATGTGCTGAACCGATTTCAACACCAAGTAGAGACAAGTACTACAAGCTGCACAGTTGGAGGTACATGTGTGTATTGTATGAAACGACTCGAAGGACTATTTCATCTTCACGTTCCCATACAGCCCCAACTGCACCAGCTGTGCTACCAGCTGAATGCATATTTGCTAATGAACAATGTCAGTGCTCATGCAGTCCGGGCTTTGAGGGAATAGCTAACAACAGCATTGACGGGAATGCCTGTGAGTTACTACTAAACTAGTTGTGTACAATAGAGACAAATCCTTTTCTATGTAGGCAAAGAAGTTGCCAATGAGGTAGCAAACATAACATTTACATCGAAGTCCATCCTCACCATAGCCCCGACCAGCACTATAGCGACCCCAACATTCACTAATAGCTCATACCTCATTACTACAACAGACGTGACTAAACCAGCTACAGCCTCCAATTTTATTTTACCGTTTGCTGAATCAGCAACGATCATCACTACCTCACCCACACCTACATCAGTTGAAATTTTACCCCAAGGTGAGAGAACAATAAATATATAGTAAGAGTGCAAGCACGAGTAACAAGCAATCGCAAGGCTTCTAATTGCCATTGCTTGTTATGACTGCTATTAAAATCCCTTATTGCACGAGTAACCATGCAAACTAATCGTTTCTGAAGTTTTATAGCCGCGGCTGTTTCATCGTATAATTCACAACGTGCAATTACTTGCTAACTATAATAGTATGGCTTATAACAAGCACTGGCAGGCACGGTTAATAGCACTCAGCTACGCCTCGTGCAATTAGAAGCCTTGCCGTTGCTTGTTACTCGTGCTATTAATCCCTTGTTGCACGAGTTAACTATAATTACACTATATAACTAATGGTTTATGAAATTCTCAGCAGTTTTATACCTTTTCAGCCGCGGCCGTTATTCTAAAGCAATACGTTGTCATTTGACAGCGTGCAATCACACGACAAGTAATATCACGCTGTCAATGAGGACGTGCAATTACTGGACTGGATGTGATACGGGATTACTTGTTGTACAATTAGTCACTATAGTAGCACATCATACGATTAGCTTTTAAATGATCGTATTTCATTTCATCTCATTTTATTATATAGCGTCAATACTCACTACCGTCATCTTGCTACCAGCCATAATCATTGCTCTACTGCTAATAATTGTCTGTCTACCACTGATCTGTTTCGGGAGAAGAAAACATCGGAGAGAAAGGTATAATTACCAAATACTTCTCTGTCGGTGTTCTAATGTATTGTTTACTTCTAACAGATTACACATGATGCAAGCTATGCCTTTTACAATACAAAAGTCTGAAGTAAGCAAAACACTCATTATAATTATAGTGACACATGTTAATATTTTTTCTTCTACACAGAAAATAGACCCTGACTTCAATCCAATTGAAATCGGGAAATCGACTGTTGTATCGGAATCAATGCACAGTATATTTAACTTTCTCAATCCAACCGGCTCAGACATTCAGCTTCCTGCAATTGAGGGAGCACAAGAATTCCACGGCAATAACACAGCTACAAATGATCAGGAAGACACTAAGTGTTCTTGCAATAACAACGAGAAAAACTCCGGACATGTGACAGAGTGTACACGCCAAGACAGCTTGATTAGTGAGATGACTGAATACCTTGATTCTCCTGGGTACGGGAGCGACAATAAAAAAGTGTCGACACATTATTGGAATACTAGTGATTACGTTGATGATCCATCATCACAATTTTCACAGCCAACTGACTACACCATGCCAATTTTTAGCAGACCACACGTCTATTTTAGTTTCCCTAGTGACTTTTTGAACTAGTGATTGTCTTTATAATACTGATAACTACATACTGAGCTTTTAACATGGATTATGGCATACGTGAGCTAGGTACAAACATTAAATCGATTATATGCATGTTTTAATACATGTTATGTTAGGTACATGCATGTGATTAAATGTATACCACATGCATGACTGTCTGACATCAACAAACTAGAATTCTGTAAATTGTATGTGAATTGAACACATTAATGGCTATGTACATGTACACATCCGTGCATGTGTGGGCAGATTCAACAATACAACTGTTAAAATAATACGAGGGAGTTACTTGGAATGCATGACCATGCATGGCTTTTTATTATGCATTAAGCACAAACAGCACAGTTTTTACTCAGTTCAATTTCTCTATATAGCTTATAATGGAGTTCTGTAATTTGAAAAGCAGTAAAATATCCAGCTTTATTATAGCGTTACTCTCAATGCTCAGTGTACTGGCCAAAGCAGAGGGTATGTGTAAAAGTAAATGTTTACCAACAATTATTCAGCATGCCTGCCGTTGTGTTGCATAGACTTAGTGAGCCTGAAAGCACTGTGTTCATCTAACAGAGCTGGAGTGAAGTGGACAGCTATCTCACCAACCTACAATGGTTACATTGACCTCGACTTCAGTTGCACCAATTCTAATGTGAGTATATAATTTATAATTTTAATAAAATTATAAGTACACACTTTTTGTGACAGCTATATAGTCATATATACATGCAGGGTAACATAACACATGTTGAAAGACAGGACAAGTGCTTTCACAAGAGAAATGTGCTACCTGCATTGGAACATATGCTGTATCGTTCAATGACTCATGCTATCAGTATGGATCTTGAAACAGGAACAGTATGTACATTCATTGCATGCATAAAGAGCCGATTTGAAGAGTACATGGATACAGTCAATGACACTTGTACAATTGGAGGTATGACTGTACCACCTCAAACTAACTTGACCTAAACAAATCCTTTACAGCTCCTACTGCTCTACCTGTACTACCAGCGATATGTAAACGTACTGGCAGCGAACAATGTCAGTGCTCATGCAGTCCAGGCTTTGAGGGAATAGCTGACAGCAGCATTGACGGGAACACATGTGAGTTGCCACGCACTGGCAACACACAAACGTAATTACGATTCTATTGCAGGCGAGGCTATCGTAGTTCCACACCCAGCATCTACAGTGACCTCCACCTTCATCATTGCCCCAACAAGCTACATACACGTAGTAGCAACCCCAACACGTAGCAAGCACCTAGTCACAACAACACCTGTAACCACACCATCAATCACAACCACTTCATCCATATCTGCACAAACAAGCCCTTCAATAACAATTCCACTTACTCTTCTAACTGGTTCACCTATAGCTACAGGGGCTGTGAGCCATGACTCAGGGCTTGGTCATTCCAACACACCCACTGTCATATCGGTGGTGTCAGGAGTGGCTGCAGTACTCCTCATAGTAGTCATCGGCATGGTGATATTTTGTTTGGGGACGGTCAAGTACAAAAGAATGAAGCTAAACAAGTAAAGTATGCTCTAATAATTAATCTATGATTTATGGTCGCTGTATACTCTAACAGGTTTCACGAGCAGCGTACCATGCCTTTTAAACAACAAAAAAGAGAAGTTAATAACTAACAATAAATAAATTGAGGTCAAACATGTGCTTTATTCCCAATAGAAAATTGACCCGAACTTTATTCCAGACAATTGGAAAATGGATACAAGGATAGCCATGAGCAAGTCAATAGACAGTAAGCTAGACACGTTTCCACCACACCCACATTCTTCAACTGAGGAAGAAGGTGCTGCTCTAATGATGGCCATCACTGAGACTGTTCCTGGTGAAGATGGACAAATTAGCAATGCAGAGAAACGAGGCGCTTACGTTTACAGAGTGAGTGAAGGGAGCTCAGGATATGTGACTGAAGGTAGTTTGGGCTTCATATCAGAATCACTAATTTGTCAAGTGAAAAACTACACGGACTCTATCAGTCAAGACAACAATGAAGTGAGATTGCAAGGAGAAGGTCACGTTCAGAATGAAAGAGGCTATATAGTGGATAGAAAAAGCTCTCAACAGACCAACTGTTCTGAAGACTACATGGACTCTATCAGTCAAGACAACGATGGAGTGAGATTGCAAGGAAAAATTGACGTTAAAAACGATGGCTATGTAGTGGATAGAAACAGCTCACAACAGACCAACTGTTCACCTGAAAACTATCTTGCACCTATTTTATGTACTGACGTATCCTTTACTTTTCCCTTAGACATGAATTCTTGACTTTTACAAATTAATTTGTACCATCCATAATAACAATTCAGATTCTTACATACTTACTAGGGCTATATATATGTACTTGGGTGGATGGGCGGGGAAAGCAGTATACAGGTTTTACATTACACTACCGACACATTCCGATATGTGGGTTTATTATTGGGAAGCAATTTTGACCAATCTACCACAATTGGATTAGTATTACATGCATCCAATAGATGCAAAGTCTTTAAAAGCATGCAGGAAACACTTTGCATGCAAACAAGTCACAAGCTAAAAGCTATATAGACTTATAAGTGAAACACAACGTCTGCCTCCTTAAAATATGAGAGCTAGTCGTGTGACTATGATACTTCTGGCGGTGGTGGCGGTGGGCTCGAGTCTGAGCCGCTCAAGAGTCATTGAAGACAGTAACAGTAAGGCTGAGTGCAAGAGTATCGAGGAGATTCCAATGTGTGCAGGACTTGGCTATGAAGCATTTGCGCTACCAAACATCCTCAAACAAGACAGCATAAGCCAGATCAATACCGAGCTAAGCGCTCTGATTGGTGCGACTCAATGTTCCAACGCTTTGGTCTACTTCTTATGTTCTCTGTACGCTCCTTTTTGCTTTAACATGCACTTTAACGGTGAAAATGTTGCACAAACCTTATCCCCCTGCCGAAACCTGTGCTTGTATGTCAGAGAGGGGTGCATCGATGATATACAGAGGCTGGAGCTCAGCCACTTGAACTGTGCCGAATATCCAGATGGTGGCCTGTGCTTTGGTCCTTCAAATTTTTCAATTTTTGACCCAATTGAAGTTCACACCAAAGAAGGTATCTTAATTTTAGAGGCGCACGAATGTATGTCACTAGGTCGTGTGTGCATGGGTGTATAGTGGTATGCAACAAAGTAAGGTGTGTATCCAAATTGTATTCTTTTTAACTATAGAGACAATCTGTGACTACGAAGTAACCGAGATACAGACCACCAGTGCAGCAATAATTTCCAGCAACACTACACCCCAGGATGCCATAACTTGCATCCCTGCAGTGCTCCACATAACTGTCGGGGAAACCATTCAACTGACAGGCCTAAAACCCGAGACTAGGTACATCTGCACTATTCAGCAGGGAGAGCACACGTGCACAGTGGAGTTGACCACTCTACCACTACTAAGTAAGCTACACTAATTGATGTGTTACTATTGAGAAAGTACTAGCCACAGGAAATGTACTTAATGGATGACAAGCTCACTAGCTCCACATGTGTATACTTAATTATGCAACACCAAAAGTACTAGCCACAGGAAATGTACTTAATGGATGACACGCTCACTAGCTCCACATGTGTATACTTAATTATGCAACACCAAAAGTACTAGCCACAGGAAATGTACTTAATGGATGACACGCTCACTAGCTCCACATGTGTATACTTAATTATGTAACACCAAAAGTACTAGCCACAGGAAATATACTTAATGGATGACACGTTCACTAGCTCCACATGTGTATACTTAATTATGCAACACATGAAGATTCTTTGGGCTTCTTATATACAGGCCAATGTACACGTGTATGTATACAGGCCATTGCATACGTGTGTTTATATAATTTCGGTTATATAATTTATTGTTTGCAAACTAATAGGTATACAGCTGATCAACAGTACTCCGGATGTGTACAACAATTCTATTCACTTGGAGTTTGAGACCAACCGAGCCGTGGCCACACTACAATGCCAGCTGCTCCCCATAGACAATAAAATAAATTGTAAGCATATGTTTGTTTGCATTGCCACACCACTTGAAAGTGCATGAAACTTATCACTGGAAGTCATGGATACCATTATGTCCCTAGGCAAACTATAGGATAGGAGTTGGGCATGCAAGAATGCAATGCAACCACAGTAGATATCTTATCGAACCTAATTCAATTTGTCACAGGCAGTGGCGGGACAGTGGACTTTGAAGGGGTGGACCCTGGTCATCACACGATACGGATACTTGCTGAGAACAGTGCAGATGACAGAGCCACCATTAGAGTGCGTGCGAGGGTGTTAAAACCTGGCCATTGCACTGTGACTCTCATTAACCAACAGTGGGCGTTGGAGGAGGGTGTGCTGACCGTATGGTTCAAGGGACACCCAAAACAGGATAGCTTCGATTGTAAAGTGGCAGACGAGTTTGAGTGCCATGGTAAGAGTATAATCATGCATTTTAGGCAAGGCTCTTAACATTAAAAACACTTGACATGCACGCATACAGTTATTAATTGCAGTACGTAGCGTAGATTCACTGTATTTGCTTCAGTCCACACAGATACAGCTGACCCTCCATCTTTGACTGCAACAATAGCATTAACCGAAGGGACCCACACAATACAAATTTCTCCTAAGAAGTCGGGAAACGAATGTACTAGAAGATACCCACGAAAAATAACTGTGACTGTGTAGCTCCATAATTAAGTGTATATACGACACAAAACCAAATTTCTGAAAATATTGTTTGAATTGTGATTATAATAATTATTATGTCCATTATAAAACTGTGCTATAACAAGTTTTGTGCTCAGTGTTCATATAAATTTAGTTGAGTGAGAAGATTGGTCTAGACAGCAAGCTCTGACACATCACCATGGCAACACACGTACCACACGCTCACTGAATGATCTGGAGTGGCAAATAGATGGATGGCTAAACACACTAGCGACTATAGGCACCACTTGCTTGCATGCTATACACCGGTTGCTACCACTGTCGCTAGGCTATCAGTAAGAATGCATGATGTATACAGTCCCTAGGGAAGCTAAAGAAACAACTTGATCTCTAAATTCCTAGAGCCTAGCATACGTACCTGCAAAAAATACAGAATGCTCTAGATACATGTATTATTGTAACTATAGGATCAAATGGCATTCCAAGGACACAGACCATAGCCAGTAGACTCACTTAGCCCCATCACACACAATCTTTTGTTTGTGACAGGGGACACCGGGACCCACCTTAGTGACGACGCCAGCTGCTATGGTGTTGCCCCCGGCACGGATCATGAATCGACCCAACTCCTTGCAATCCTGATAGAGCTCCAAACATATCGGTCGGGAGACGTCCAATCGGATTATGGCAGAGCTGTTTTTAGTCAGGCACCTGTACGAGAGTCAAGTAACATAATTACATGTAATATGACAGTGTCATGTTTAATCACGTCTGAAAGTGGATAATTTAATAAATGGGAGCACGATCCTAATTATTATTGTAGTATGCTAATGGCGCACAGGGCAGTAGGAATGTATAGTATCTAGTCTATAAGTAGTTATGTCTAGTCTAGCTTCATAGCGTAATTATGTATAATTATGGCTTCAATGTGTTAGCAGATTGTCAATGTGGTACAATCACAAGGGACTATCCTGTGAGGTACTAGACAAGAGGCTGCGATACAAGACTTGAGATAAGTTTACTGACAGTTTACATAATTATGGGTTGGTAAGTAAACATGGCAACATTCTATCAAAGGTCTTGTGTAAACTGTTTATGCACTTCATTCTTTCAAGGTGGGCTGCAAAGTACACATCCTGTCTGATAATGATACATCAGCATCAGAAGCCTAGAAATCACATTTGGAACGCACAGAGTAAGTCGAACATGTACAGTGCTCCCAGCAATAGATTGTCAAATTCAAGTGAAAGGGGCACCCCAGTCAAGATTACCGGCTATACGATCTGATCTGCTGTGAGACTGACTCCTCTTACCGAGGTTTCTTTCGAAGCAGTTCCCCTGTGTTCTTGTTGAGTAGACTCAGCAGCTTGGTCACCACAGCTGGCTCATTCAGCGACTGGTAGTGCAGCACCACCTACAAACAGGAGGAGTATACCAGCATTTTACTGAGAGAGTATCCTACATATTATTGATACATGTGTAGGGGCGTGCACTGAGACAACACAGTACTGTGGATTCACAGTTTATTTTTATTTTCCAGTTAGACTACATTCACTAGCTATGAATCGTAATGCTACATGTATAATTATGACTGATTACTATAAGCAACTCACAGGGAAGCCAATAGTGATGGGGATGTCAATGTTGAACACAATGACTCTGGCCTCTAGTCTGGTGACCGCTCTTATTGGTTGATCCTGACTGCACAAAACACTGCCAATACTGGGTGAGGAGATATAATACACAAATGAGTGGGTGGGTGGGTGGGTACAGTGTAAACAGAGCCACAGTGTTTGTCACAGTAAGTACTTGGCTAATAATACTCAAGAGAGCCTAGACAACAGCTACATATACGTAATTATATAGTTCTGCATGACTTCATCAGAAATATCTTAGCAATGAACACAGTTTGCACGAGCGCCCCCCCCCCTCACCTGACTTTGGCACTGTCTAATCCGATGAGAGTGAGGATGACCTGGTCACCAGCCGCTGCCCACGAACTCTGACCCTCGCTAACACTCAAAGCTGCAGATATTGCGAACATGGTAACTATTTCTAAGGTTATAGTACAGGGGGAACGCACCTTTGATAGTAGCTACCTCATTAGCAGGCTGAATGAGAACCGATTGTCCAACTTGCACATGTCCCGATTCCAGACGACCAGACACATTAAATCCTGACCCCTGACCTATGCACATGAGCCACTATGGAAATTTGGATCGGATCAATTATCCCGTTACCTTTAAATATGTCAGCAATACAGCACCGGAAGGGCTTGTCCACTGGACGTGGGGGAGAACGGAACTGGTCTGTACGACGTGTGTGTGGGGTGGGGTGATTACACATCTCATATTATAGTGAGCAGCTGTCTCACCAATTCTCTGCAGTAGGGTGGGGCCAGAGTACCAGGACGTCAGTTCTGGTAGAGAGGGTGTGGTCATAAGATTATCCCCTGTCAGTCCGGAGCATGGCACATAGTTCACATCACTCTCCTATGGGTGGGGGGGGGTGTGGAGTTGTTAGAGGTGTGCCGCGGGGGGAGGGGATTATGAGTGGGAGCAGTGACTCTGATTACTAGGAACTGTGTACATGTATATTCATCGTTGGTTGCTCAAGAGTTAAGAATGTGAACCAAATAAATGAAATCATTATACTATTGCAACATTTACAGGAAATCAGAATCATTCGTGGAAAGGTGACAAACATGTACGCACAAACAACACGGACACTTAATTCATTGACATGCATGTGCATGTACATGTACTGGGACAGTGTAGGCATGTGTGTTACCTTGAATCCAGCCTGCTTGAGAAACAGCTTCAGTTTCTGCTCAACATCATTGAACCTTGTCTGAGACCAGTCAACCTACAGACATGTACATAGCCAGCACCAAGACTGTCACTCTGTATTGCACAGTACATACAATCATGTACATAGCCAGCACCAAGAGTGTCACTCTGTATTGCACAGTACATACAATCATGTACATAGCCAGCACCAAGAGTGTCACTCTGTATTGCACAGTACATACAATCATGTGCATAGCCAGCACCAAGAGTGTCACTCTGTATTGCACAGTACATACAATCATGTACATAGCCAGCATCAAGAGTGTCACTCTGTATTGCACAGTATATACAATCATGTACATAGCCAGCACCAAGAGTGTCACTCTGTATTGCACAGTACATACAATCATGTACATAGCCAGCACCAAGAGTGTCACTCTGTATTGCACAGTATATACAATCATGTACATAGCCAGCACCAAGACTGTCACTCTGTATTGCACAGTATATACAATCATGTACATAGCCAGCACCAAGAGTGTCACTCTGTATTGCACAGTATATACAATAGGGCTATAGAATCATGAAGAATGTTGTAACTAAAATGGCACGCACATCTTATAAAGTCAGTCCATAAGCTATAATTATTATACTCTTGCAAAAATGATACCATTATTAAATTGATGTCACTATGACACCATATAACTGTCTCCTTATAAGCATTCACCTCTAAAGCTGTCATTGCGTATTGCTACCAACAGAACTCACAGTGTCCATTTTATTGACAGCAACAGTCAGCTGTCTCACTCCCAGTGACCTCACTAAGAGGGCGTGTTCCCTCGTCTGACCCCCTGCTTCAAACCCCGCCTCAAACTCCCCTACAGTTGCGTTCACTACCAGCACAGCCACGTCCGCCTGTAGAGTGGGTCACCTGATACTCATAACATAGGCACCAAAAACAAACAGTCTTCTATGGATTTGATCTGCTACAGATTGGATAACACACACGTACACACAAACAGAGCCCCCTAAAAGCTACAGAATATATAGACCTCACCTGCGCTGCTCCAGTGATCATGTTGGGTATGAAGTCTTTGTGCCCGGGGGCATCCAATAGATTAACGAGCCTGGAGGGGGTTTCGAACATGTACTGTCCCACGTCCATGGTGATTCCTCTATGCCTCTCCTCACCCGTCTCGTCCAGGACCCAGGCATAAGCAAACGAGCCCTTGCCCACTTTTTGAGACTCCTGCTCATATCTGAGAGGTGGTACATAATAATCATGTGTACAAGCAACATACTGTGACAGTGAATAGTCTAGTCAAGGAGTATCCACCGTGTTGCTTACTTGTGCATTGCTTTCTTGGAGACATTTCCCAGTAGATAAAGCATGTGTCCCATAAGAGTGCTCTTACCAGCATCCACATGGCCTGCATGCAATGAGACAGATTAGGTGTATATTTCGAGGGTATAAATGTTTGCGGTTTTCGCTGATTAAGTATGTATTGTGAAAATTTATACCCACGAATTTAATATCGCATAATCGCATACATGCATGCATGCATGCTGCAGAAAGGCTGCTATTCCGCGAAAACCTTTCTAACAGTCATTCCGCAAAAGTTTATACCCTCAAAATATACATGTACCCGCTATACGGTATATAGGGCTTTAACTTCATTACAATAAGTATGGACCAGTGGGCTGTGTGTGTGTTACCTATGACGACGAGGTTGATTTGTCCTTTGCTGGTCTTCTCCCTCTCCTTGTATTCAGTCAGTACATCAACCCTCTGATGAGTATACATGTATGTATGTGTGTATGTACAAGATACAGATTGTGCTGATGACAGCACACATGTACCCAGAAATAGAGGTAGTACAGACACACAGACACACACGGATAAGGGGACTAGTTGCTCAATTAAGGGGAAAAATTACAGTATGCAGTATGACAAACTACTACATGTACCAGTATATGCAAACAATTCTAACGAAGCCCTCCACCGCTGGCTACCAGGAAGTATGCTTAGGTAGCGATACTACAATCTGTACCAATTACACATTTCATCCAGTCCACACATTAACAATCATCGTTGTTACTTAACATGCTAAGCATTAGAATTATTCCAAGAGTTAGTTTCAAGTCAACTAGCAACAATTTTACTCGGTAAAGGAGTATATTACGTAAGACTAGAGTATTATGCAGCTTACATTGAACTTTGACTTGCTCCTCTGTGGAGTTAGTGCGGGTCGTTGGGTGGGAGTGGCATGAGTAGGGGATGGGCTTCGAGCTGGACTGGCATAAGGACTTCGGCTTGGACTGGGAGTGCCACTGCAGGGAGGGGTGGTTAGGGTATGGTACAAGGAGGGCCGATTGGGTATGGTACAAGGAGGGGTGGTTAGAATATGGTGCAGGGATGGTTAGGATTTGGGTACTATACACACTATTCACATACGTACAACATGTGACACGGCTATAATTATTTTCTAAAATACAACCACACATAGAGGCACCACTGACAAAGAAGAAGGCACCACTGACAAAGAAGAGCTATTAGAGGAGACTAACTATTATACAGAGTAGCTAGGCCAGAACAGAAACAATTCTTGGCTAACTGATTCTCACCACATGATGTGACACACTCCCTCACCTGTGAATGAGTCCATCGTCCAGCGACCGGCCAGCTGTGACAAACCCTCTCTTAGGTTTGAGGGAGGAGGATGCTACTCTCTTAGTGATCACCTCAATGTCTCCACTCCTTTGAGAGCCTGTAGGGAAGAGACAGATAGGCACAGAAGAGGGACTGGTTTAACAGTGAAAGTTATAATCCCATTGAGTTGATTGAGAAAATTAATTCAATACGTGTATTGCGTGCACATCTGAGACAGTAAAAAGTTGCTATATAAAAATGTTAGTCAAAAGTCATTTCTTTCTGGTAAACGCTGCTTTTTGTTTCTCTTTGACTAAGTCATCGGGTGAGGGGGTGGAGAAATCGAACTGAGTCCGTTTTCGATATTTCTTTGCTAATTTTGATACTACTCGACTATGGATGACTTCTTTGAGTTTTTCCACCTCTTCATTCAACGTTGGCTGACACATCAAAAGAAATAGTGAAGATCGAGGTCGACCATTGCATTGGAACGTGACAACGCAAGCCGAGGGACCACTCAGTGTCTTCTTGTCGTCTTCAGGAGAGCTTTGACCCACCGACTGTTTGTAAAGACTGGAGAGGGTCATCTTACTAGGGGGGCGAGATTTTGCTACGTCAGCATGCCCTCGTGCTAGATCAGAGAGTGATAGTTGGGCTGCTCCTCCAGATGTTGGTTTGAGAGCTCTAAACACGAAGTCAGTGTGTGGTGATGGTTTCACTTTAGTTTGAGCTTGTTTGGGACGAGTGGATTCAGTGTGTGCAGCAATGAGTTCAGAGAGGCTTGAAGTCACCGCCATATTTCCACTGTCGGATGAGGTAGCTGTTTTTTTGCTATTGATGAGATCAAATAAGCTTGGTTTTTTCACTTGCCCACTGCTTGTGGTAGTACGTTCCTTAGGGGGAGCTGAGAGGCTGCTAACACCAGTAGTAGCACATTTGACGAGATTGGATAAACTGGGTGTAGTTGTGTCCTTCACTAAATCAGACAAACTTAGCTTAGTAGAGTTTTCCTTAACAAGAGTAGACAAACGTGGCTGATTCGATAGAGTGTGTTGGATGGGAACAGATTGAGCAGCTAGCTGGCTGAGCGACGGTGAGTTACTTTGTCGTCCATCTTGAACCAGGTCCCTCAAAGAAGTGGTAGTTAGTGATTTTCCTACAGTATTAACACCTAAAGGACCCCCTACTGTGACCACCCCATGATGCATAGAAGCTAGGGTACTTAAACTAGGTCCACTCTTAATAGTACTCTCTGCACAAGGGACAACACAATCTTACCTTACCAGGAGAACGCATTGGATGAAGGGTGCCGGTGAAGAAAACAGTGTATGTGGGATAGAAGGGAGAACACAGGTGGAAGGTGGAGGATAAGGGTGAAGTCATGTGGAGAGAAAGATGAATAACTATCTGTTTAGCATTGTACTGCAAGACTACCTACCTTCAGCGGTGATCCTAATTGGGACTTGCCCCCTGGCCATGGGTGGGAATCCAGGCGGTGGGCCTGCAGAAAAAAGAAAAACACATACATCAGCAATCGTGGTGGTGAAATCGTGGTGGTGATAAATCTCCACAAAACATGTGCAAAAAAGCAAGTTGCCGTACCAACAACATCCAGCCTGGGTGTAGCAGTACTGCTGGTGGTGGCCAGGGGGCTACTCAGTGTAGTAGTGGGTGGGGCCTCAGGGTCTGCCCTCCTGTCCAAGAATGTCTTTAAGGAGGGAATTTCCCTCGAGTTCCTCTGGTAGATAAACTCGGCTGAAGGAGACAATCACAATAGTATTAACCTCCGTAGCCTACACAATAACCTTTAAACATATAACTAACCTGCAGTACTTGGTGAGACTGCTACCTCTTCTTCTAGTGACTTCCCATACACATCATCATAGCCGTACTCTGTATTAAAGGGAATTTATCTTCTTATCTTAGAACCACACATAATAATTATAGTCAGGAATGCATTCTAATGAATAGGTGAACCTCCTCTGATTCTCGGAAGCTGTCTCATGAACAGTTACCTTCACTGTAGTCCAGATTTCGAAAGTTCCTGTGTCTTGCCATGTTGCCATGTGTTTGGTGTGAGCACGTACCTCTGGGTGAGCATCAGGGCCAAGGGAAAAGGTCGTCGGAAGAAGCTGCTAGTGAAAAAGGGGAAAGGTCGTCTATAAGGAAACGATTTTTCGATTATAAGGGAATTTCCAGATTTAGGGCCTTATTAGCAAATTATGACATCATCGACCACAGTCTCGATTGGGCTACAAGGGGATTTTCCCAAGTAGATCTAGAAGCCTTTACAGATCAACATCAAAGCAAAACCATAGATACTATAAATTATCTATGTCAAAACATTCTGTTTGGTAGAAAATGAGTTCTAAAGCTGGAGTACCGCCGAAGGGGAGAGGAAGAGGCCGTGGGAGAGGTCGTGGGAGAGGCCAAGGACAGCACAGTATCAGACCTGGAACAGAGGTAATGTAGATAGCTAGTGTAGTAATTACTGTTTACTAAATCATGTCTATGTTTTTCTTGCAGTCTTCTTCTACCAAGTCGCAATCACCCTCTCAGAGACCAGGATCACATCAACAACAGCCGTCACTGTCTAACACTGCTCCTGTACAGAGACAAACACCTACTACAGTCCCCCCCAGCCAACTAGGACCCCCTGTGACCATACCTCCTAAGCAGCAACCCGTACCCCCCACCACTGTTCCCCCACAGAACCAAAAAACACAGGCAAAGTCCACCCTACCTCGTACTGGTCCACAGCAAGAACGGCCATCTCTTGCTACTCCACAAACACCACCAAACTTAGTATCCACGTCAACTCACCCGGAAGCTACCTCTATGCTTAAATGCACAGCCGCTCCCACTAAGACCACTCAAAGAAGTCCTCAGACTGGTGCAAGCTCCTCATTTCCCGCTGCCTCAACAGGATTACCGCCATCGCAAGGACCAAACAACCATGGCAAGAAACAACCACCGGATCGACCCGAGTTTGGAAAGAAGGGAAGACAAATTATGGTCAGAGCAAATTTTTTTCCTGTTCAACTCCCTCGTCATCTCACGATTCATCAGTACGATGTGTCCATTGCTCCACCATCAAAGTACCCTAAATGGATGTGCAGAAAGATTTTCGAGTCTATGAAAGCACAGTATTCAGAGTCCGTATTTCAAGGCCAGAAATGTGCATTTGATGGAAACAAGAACATCTATTGCCACAAGATTCTAACATCAGTTGGCGACAAGAAATTACAATTACAAGTTGAATTATATATCGAGGGAGATTCTAACCCGAGAACATTCAGCGTCACTTTGCAGAAGGTCAACAGTATGCACATCGATACGGGACGAATTGAGAGTATTTTGAGAGACGCTACTGAGCAAATGCCACTCATTCAAGCCCTTGATATCATCATGAGGCATCTACCGTCATTGAAAATGGAGCCAATTGGTCGCTCGTTTTTCTCCCAACCAGCCCACCCCTACAATCTCGGTCAAGGTGTGGAAGTATGGCCAGGCTACTATCAGAGCCTGAGGCCAACTATGGGATGGAAGTTCAAGCTCAACCTTGACACATCCTCTACGGCTTTCTACACTGAGCAATCTGTTGTCGACTTCATGTGCACACTGCTAAGAGTAGGGAGAGATGCCACACGAGACCTGACTGAAGAGGACAAGCAGAAGTTTACGATAAGAGAGCTGACAGACAGTGACCGCAAACGATTAGACAGAGATATCAAGGGGCTAAAAATCGAAGTCACTCATTTGCCATACCCTCGCAAGTACAAGGTACTGAGTGTGACTCGCAGCTCGGCAGAGAATCAAACCTTTCCTCTGGACAATGGAACGACGAGCACTGTAGCCAAATATTTCCGAGAACATAAGAGCATAATTCTCAAGTATCCACACTTACCTTGTCTTCATGTTGGTCAGAAGAGTAGAAACGTCTACATTCCTCTTGAACTTTGTAAACTTGTCGGAGGTCAACGTTGTACGAGGAAGATGAACGAAATACAGACAGCCAATATGATTAAAGCAGTCACCAAACCAGCTGATGTCCGAGAACGAGAAATCAATGAGAAATTTCGAGACTCTGGTATCGCTAAAGACCCAATACTCAAAGATTTTGGAATCACAGTTAGCGATCGTATGGTGACAATACCAGCCCGAGTGCTTGATTCACCCTCTCTCAAGTACAACGGTAAACAGACGGTCAAGCCACCCGGTGACAAAGGAGCTTGGGAAATGAGAGGTGAAAAATTCTATCAAGGTGCCACTGTGAATGGATACGCTGTTTTGGTCTTGTCCAAATTCGTCAAGGATTTTGAAGTCGACAAGTTCACTAGTATGCTCGAAAAAGCAGGCAGAGAGAGAGGAATGACTTTCAATGGAAGAAAAATAGTAAAATTCCACAATCCATTTGGACGAGGGGCTGCTTCTATCGAAACCATTTTTACTGAACTTAAAACTCAAGTCAACCTCATCGTTGCTATCATTGACAAGGGAGGCACTTTGTACAGCGAGGTGAAACTTATTGGTGATACTACAGAGGCTGGAGTTGCTACTCAGTGTGTGCTGTCAAACACAGTGCAAAGAAAATGTAACCCAGCCACCTTAGGAAACATCTGCCTCAAAATCAACCCAAAACTTGGAGGAGTCAACAACATCATTGATCCTTTCTCAAGGCCACCCATTTTTCGAACTGATCGTGTGATTGTGTTTGGAGCAGATGTCACTCATCCCAAAGCCGGAGATACCACCACCCCATCTATTGCTGCTGTGGTAGCAAGTATGGACCTCACTGCTAGCAAATTCAAGGGAAAACACCATGTTCAAAAACATAGACAGGAAATTATTGCTGAGCTGAAAAAAATGACAAAAGAACTTTTGATTGATTTTTATCGAGCAAATGGAAAAATCAAACCTTCTTGTATCATCTTCTATCGTGATGGAGTCAGTGAAGGCCAGTTCGATCAAGTCCGTATCAATGAGATTGCAGCCATACAGCAAGCATGCACAGAACTGGGAAGTGGCTACGAGCCTAAAATCACCTTCATTGTGTGTCAGAAACGGCATCACACTCGACTCTTCCCAGTAGACCGCAAAGATGCTGGGAAAGGCAATAACGTCCCTCCTGGTACGATTGTCGAGAAAGAAATCACCCACTCCAACGAGTTCGATTTCTACCTCTGTTCCCATGCCGCCATCCAAGGCACCAGCCGTCCATGCCATTATCACGTACTGTGGGACGATAACAACTTTACTTCTGACGATCTTCAGATCCTCTCCTACCAACTATGCCACACTTTCTGGCGCTGCAACAGGAGTGTTTCCTATCCAGCCCCGGCTTATTACGCCCATCGTGCAGCTGCTCATGCTCGAGTGTTGTATCAAGCCAACGAGGACAGGTGGTCGAGTGACGGAGGCAGTATGGCCAGTGGGAGCGTTGATATGGATACCATGGATAAAGATATTACTATCCACATCGACAGAAGTGGGGACATGTACTTTATGTAAGGACACTGTGTAACTGTAGGTATGTTAGTGTAATTGTGCTCATCACTATTGTTTCATTTATCTTTCATTCAACGTGTGTGATGCTCATTGAAACTGAAGGCAAATTGTAGTGTAATTGTTTCATCAGGTGTCACATTCTTGTTTAAATATGTCATTACTTTTATTTCACAAAAAGTATGCAGCTTTGTTGATAAAAAATGTATTGAGTGAACGTGCATGAAGGAAACGAAGGAAGGGATGGGAATTAACCCTAATAACAGTTTGTCATGCATGACATTCTTCTTGGTTACTTTGTATTGGGAGGTCATATGCATCTGGCAGTTCTGCAGAGTATAAAGGAAGAGAGTTAAATTGTACGTTGAGTGAGCATTGGCTGCATGCACAGCTATTTATAAAACAATAACAAAGCTTCAGAGCAACGTGCACATGCATGTATAAATGTGTACGATTGCAGTATACCTGACTGGACTTCTGTCAGACCTCCTATGTCTGAATCAGGGGGGACATGTACAGTCGGGAAGGTTTTGTAGGTACTTCTCAAAGCAGGCCTACCACCTAAGGGGAGAAAAATGTATTGTATATGCAAGTGGAAGCTTCGATCCTTACTTGATGTGACAGTGATGGGACTGATTGCTTTACCCTCTTCTGCTCGTGCGCATAAATTGGTGATACAAATATTTACAGCCAGAGTAAAATATACTCACCTTTAAATAGTAACTTTTCTCTCTCAGCTTCTCTTCTCTGTCTTTGTAGCCTCTTCCGAGACGGTTCATTCCGCCGTGCTCGATATTTGTAGCCCAGTACAACAATAATTATGACGAGTAGTGCAACAATCAGTAACACCACTCCACCAGATATGTAAATATCCAGACTAAGCAGATTGGGTGGTTGTTGATTCACTACTCTGATGTGAACTGTTGTGTACGGCTCATTGAGATCATTGGGATCAGAGAAACAGAATATTTTACCACTGTCATTAAAGGAAACTGTCGTATTTTCTCGACTCTGAATTGAGAGGTTGACAATACTGGGGCATCTTTCCCATGATGCGCTCACATAGAAGTGGTCATTGTTGGTAAATTGAGCGTAACAGATTTCATTGCACATAGCGCAGTTAGAATAATTCCCAGCAATAACTTCTTTAAAGGTGGTGTTCGGGTTGTTTGTGAAGCACAGATTCTGTTTAGGACGAGTATCATATCCAAATCCAGTTCGACAGGCTCTGGTAAGTCCCTCTGGTACTGTTTCACCAACCGTTATGTTGAAATACACATCATTATTGGTTAGATCTTTTGGAAATTTAGCGCCTGAAATAACAAAACGATAAGTCAGCACTATATAATATTAGTTGCTTGCTTGGACTCACAGTTTTGAGTGAGGTTGGTGAGACTACTGTTGCTTCCAAATGCATTGCTGACCTCAGCTCTGTATGTGCCATCCAATGACTGCTTCGCTCTAGGAAAGAGCGTGATTGTCGATTTCTGTATGAAGAGACAATTAACTCATTATCAAGCGAGATATAATTAGACTCTATTGGATTCATTACTTACGGTTGATGTAGTGTGGATTCCAATACAATGATGATGCATTGTTTCATTATTAGTGCTCGGACAATTCAGAACGGCTTTATTCACAAACCAACGCACAGTTACTGGTCCAACACTTTTGTAAGTCACTGTTAGATTGACTATTTGGTCAACGTACAAAATGGGGGAAGTTTCACATCTGTTTCGCAAACATGGTGGAGAGCAGATGTTAGGAATGTTAGGGTAGTTTAAGATATCCGTTAGTTGTGGGGGAGCTATATAATAGTGAAAGGAAAAAAAAAACATCAATCAGATCATCTAGTTAGCACATAGAATTTTCCCCAATTGATATTGTTTAGGTGAAGTTGTAAATATTATGCTTTTAGAAAGTGAGAACACTGTAAACTGCTCAGAGGGATTTGCCTAACAAACCAAAAGATTACCACCAAAAGATTAACACAAAGATAAAACCAGAACCAGTCATAAATAACTAAATTCATGCTTTTAGAAAGTGAGATCACTGCTAACTGCTCACAAGGGATTTGTCTAACGAACCAAAGATTATCACAAAGATGACGTCACGAATCAGAACCAAAAGTTCTCATTTTAAGGCCTCACTTTATGCCTGCCATGACATCCAAGAAACCTATTAATTATCTCTAATTATATACGGATTCTCTTGAGTACAACCATGGATGCATACACCTGCTGGGCACATAGCAAATGCAAAGCAACTGCATATTATAAATACCAGAAGCAACTAATGGCAAGCAACTCTCTGAAGGGCCACGTCACTACACTAAATTCACATCGAATTTATGCGTTGCCATCACAGAGTAACAGCTGACCTAGAATGGTGACGTTCACTTTCTTAGTAACAGTTTCAGATTCGATGCAGTAATAATATCCACTGTCATCGTTTGAGAGCCGTCCCTGATAACCTTGCACACTGCAATAGCGATTTGCACTACTAGGGCAAATGCTGACATTGTGGTTGCGTAGTGTGTGATTCCATTTCACTACTTGTTTGATCACTCCTGGACAGTACAGTACCAACATGGAGGAGTTGTAGGGCACCTCACAAATCTCATCAGTGATAGCTGGAGAGAAAATAAAGAATTGATGGTCCCACTACCAAAATAGCTAGCTAGCTCTAGATGTAGTATTACTAATAACAGGAGTGCTCATGCTAATAACTTACAGCAGTTGAAAGCAGTACCCAGATCATTGCTGGCTAGTGCTGGTGATACAGCGAGGGCGATGCAGGTAATAATCAGTAGCTGGAGCTTGTTCTCCATATCGCAAATGGACTGATCGGCCAAGGAACAAAAGCAAGAAAGCAGACTGTCTAGTATCTAACTTTTATATCAGCACTATAATGATATTCATAGATTGTAAAAGATAATTTACTTGGGGAAATCCCTCGGATTCCACATATTACCTCATTGTTCCAGTTGGCGGCCAAGTTTGAGTCAAGATCTAGCAAGCCTCCTAGCTAGCTAGCTAGCTAATGTAGCCATGGACCAAGATATGCAAGACGAGACTCCTTTGCTAATTCGACACCCTCTCCAACATAACCAGAAAGCTGTGACTCCAATTGTCCTAGTAAACAGTCCAGGTACAACTTTAATACTTCTATGCTCTATCCAATGAGAGAGCAGTGATCTATATAAAAGTATATGCACCCTCCCAGAGGCTGATGCTCGTAGCGATGGTAGCGACTCTGACACTGACCTGGAGGTGATGAGTGTGGGCTCCGTTGCCGAGGGCGAGGCTGTGGGGGGTGTAGACGATGATGACAACACCCCAGACACCCAGCAGGTTGATCCAAGACCTCTCGCAGGTACGTGTATTTTAATATGAGCGTATTGTTGGAGTCGTGTACATATAGTTTTAATACAATCCCTACCCCCAGCCCCCATAGACCTAATAATATAGTACGTCTCTGCTTTAATGCTAGATCTAGTCGTTCATTAGCTCTGTGAGTTTTGCTACTACAGTTTGATTTTGATTGTCATTCCCAAGTGGTGAAACTGATTGCTGCTTTACTGCTAGTCTGGTTGCACAGGTCTGATAGTGTTTGTTGAGGTGAGGTCTGGTACTGACAGCTGTGAGAACAGACAGGCGGCCATTGCCCATCAACTTGAGCTACTGGGTGCCACTGTGACTCAGAGAATCACCAGGGATGTCACCCATATGGTGTGTACACATGTAGCACATTTATACGGTTGATTAACACACACCTAATGAGGCAGCATAGCATGCACAGTACATGTAGCATGCACAGTACATGTACATTGTGAGATGGGAAGCTTGATCTGAAACACAACATGTTGGGCGTGAAAACTCTTCTGCCAGCTCCTTAGGACTTTCAGCGTGTCATAAATTATACGGTTTTTTTTCGGGCATTCAGTGTTATCGTTACAGTTGTTGTGTGTTAATCATAATGTGCTCCTTCCCCAGGTCTTCAAGGATGGCAAACAGAGCACTAAAGAAAAGGCGGAGAAGAAAGGCATTTACCTCGTCTCGCCTCTCTGGCTTGATGCGTGAGTCATCTGTGAGACACGTGCAATAGAGCTACAGATGCATGATTTATGCAGTCCCTCCAAACTGAAGGGTTTTGAATAATTCCACTCCACCCCCCCACAGGTGCAAGCGGGCTAATGATCGAGTGTCTGAAGCCAAGTACCCTGTGTTGTGCAAGGACGGCAGTGACTCACCCATGGTACTGGGCAGGATCAAGAGGATGAAGTCCATGCAACCTAAACCACTCGTGGAGGAAATTACTAGGTCCCTCGGTAAGCTCGCAGTTATAAAGGTTCTGTTCTGAGTCCAATGTAGGCCATCAGTAGATTATGATGCTAAAGCTATGTAATTAGATCTGTAGGCCATCTTACATCAATGAATAGCTCCTACAGTATGAATTGTACAACTAATAGACTATTTTCCCAGCCTTAATTGTGTTTTACAAGTAGCAGCGCAGATCCTTCTTGTGATTGTGCACAATGTGTCGAAAAGTTGTTTCCCACGATCTCCAATTGTTGCCACCTCTATCTTAGTTATTGAACGCTCACGTATGAACGCAGTGTACTGTATGTGCTCACAACAAATAATGATTCCTTCCCTCTACAGAACGCTCACGAAAACGTCACAGAACCAACACACCTATTAAAGCCACCCCTGTTCACCAGAGACCAACTCAACGAAACTGTAGCACCGATGAGGACAACTATGAATTACCCGAGATAAGACTTCCCGGAACACCACTCTCAAAACTGAGAAACACGGTATCAACTCCTGAGGGATCACCAAACTTATTTGAAAAAGGGTTCACACACAAAAAAACACCAAATGCACACACTCCTGCGACTGGTACAGGATCAACAGAGGCAAATACGAAAAGTACACCATCATCTGCAAGTGGTACAGGATCAACAAAGGCAAATACGAAAAGTACACTATCATCTGCAAGTGGTACAGGATCAACAGAGGCAAATATGAAAAGTACACCTTTGACTGGTACAGGATCAACAGACACAAATACGAAAAATACATCATCATCTTCCATGGTTAAAGGGTCATCAAGAAAGAATGTAACAACTGCTGATTGTGGCAAAGTATCATCAAAGAAGAAAACTAAGAGTGATCCTCAATCCAAGAAGCAGCACCAACCAACAGCAAAAGCCACTGATGACCCTGCTAAGAAAACTGGAAAGAGGTCTCATCCCTCCAACAGTGAGAATGATAGCACCCCCACCAGTGAGTAGTTGCATACAGCAGCTAGGCAGTTACATAGGGAAGGGGGATCAGGTGGCATATACGGCACCGGATGTGGAAACGCCCTAATTTTTGTTATTTTCTCTAAGCTAACCCGAACCCCTCCCCCTTCAAAATTACATCCGGTGCCGTATATGCCACCTGACCCGGGAAGGGAGGACAACCATGTAGCTAGTATAAATGAAGTGTAATCTAATTGACAATTTATTCTGTCGTTACAGTTGTTGCCAAGACAACAAAGGATCCCCTACAGCCTATTAAAGTCAACCAGAAGGCGAGTTCTTTAAACCTCAGTCACGTCCCAATGGAGGCTCCTTCATTCCTTCTTGTTGCTATTGCTTTTAAGCACTCATGTTAATTCACTCTCATTGTCTCCGTTATAGGCTGAAGATGAGGTTGCTCCCAAACCAAAGAAGAAGAAAGTGAGGATACAGAGAAGGTCGTTTGAGAAGCAGCTACCCACTCTTGTACTCACCAGTGTGCATACAAGGTCAGTTATCATCTGACTCTGTGTGTACATGTAGCTATACATCTTCCATATCTAGGAAGACATACTTATTTTGCCTGGGGATGTTTTCTTAATTAATGAACTCATGTAGCTTACACGTTAGGTATTGCCTAAGCAGGGCAACCCTTGTAAAGCTTCATGATAAAGATGTACCGTATAGCGCGAAATTTTCGAGGCACTTATATTTCGTGGAATGGCCTCTAAAAACCATTTCGTTGCACAATGTTCGCGGAATGACTGCTTACCGGAAGCCACGCCTTTAAATATTTGCACGATAGCAGGTAATTCTAATTAAAGAATAATTTTCGTGGACTTAATTTTCGTATAGAATTCTAACCCACGAAATCCGCGAAAATTAAGCCCCTCGAACATTTCGCGCTATACGGTATACTCATTTAGTGTCCAAGGTAGTATACTCACAGATCACCCCCTCCCCTTCCCCTCGCACACAGTGACCAGGAGATGGTACACTCTATAATGGAGAGGTTGGGCCAGTTCCACTGTGTGAAGACAGTGTGTGAGAGCACGAGTCACGTGGTGTGTGGCAGCCCTAGACGAACAGTCAACGTCCTCTCAGCCATTCTACGAGGCTGCTGGATAGTCAGTCTAGACTGGGTAAGGACACATGGAATATATAAAGTTTATTATCATACCAAATACCTTTGCCAATTGGGGAACAAAGGATTTGGTATTATACTAAGGTGCCTTTGTTGAGGGTTTTGTACACATAGTGACTGTCCTTTATATTGCAGTTGACGTACACATAGTGACTGGCCTTTATATTGCAGTTAGTGACTGGCCTTTATATTGCAGTTAGTGACTGCCCTTTATATTGCAGTTGACCTTTCTTCAGGGATGGTTAAAAGAATGTTCCACTATTTAATTACTGGTATGTACTTGTCCCCTCCCTCCAGGTGATGAAGAGTCTGGAGTGTGGTTCTTGGGTCTCAGAGGAGCCCTATGAAATGACCTCCTCATTTCCTGCAGCTAAATACTACCGTCTCCAACGAAATGCCTCCTTTGCTATGTACCATCCAGGGCTGTTTAGGGGGTGTGGCTCTGTGTTCCTTGCCAGCGGGACTTCCCCACCCACTCAACAGCTGGAGACCTTGCTGACACTGGGGGGTGGAAAGGTGAGGGGGGTCAACTTGAGATATGGCGACCTTTACTTAACGAGGAAATAATTGATTGTTAATAATGAACCACAACACAGACTACAAGTATGGCATTTTGTTCACACGTAGACGGTACAGTAATGTACAGTCTGTAACTCCTTAAACTTAAATGCTAGAGTGTGCCTATACGTCTATGCACCTTCTAAGAGTACTTATTTCAAGTAGCTGGGTACTCCTTTAGTGCCTGCTCCATTTATTATCTTGGTTACTCTTTTAGTGCCTGCTCAATCTCTTATCTGTTTGGTTCTTGAGTCAGTGTATCTATTCTCCCCCCCCCCCCCCCCCCCCAGGTGACCACTTCTCACCGGAAGGCTGATGTGTGTGTGGGCTCCAAGAGCTGGAGCAACACTGTCAAGAGTGTGTCTGAACAGTGGATACTAGGTAGGTTGCTATGACCACAGAAAGACCTTATCCATGCATAGATATTTGCTGTGTGTGTTTTAGAGCTGTAAGTAGAGTGGTTGCCAGTTCTACTAACAGCACGTACCTTTACAAGCTCTTTCTATAGACTCAATTCACCTTTCCTAGACTTACAGTCCTAGCTGTGGGTAGCTATAGAGTAGGTCAGTCTGCATGGTCATTGCATGTACTGCTCTGTTCACGTACGCATACCTAGTGTTCCCCTCTGTGTATATAGATCTATCAGTTCGTGTATTGCCGGACATAACATTCTCTTTTTTTACACTGAGGCTAGCATTATTTTTACCTACATTTAGCCATGCTATTAAAATACTATCACTGAGCGAGCGCATTAGGTGGTTATACTTTAGTTCTGGGTACTCTACTACAGGCCACAGGGTAACTCCATGGGGATTATACTGCACAATGAAACAGCCAGTGGCCCTGGGATTTCCCCCTGTTGCTCGTATGATACAGCTGATGTGGTCTATCCTGTGACTAATGGACAAGCACTTGTAGGCCTTGCATTTTACCACAGATCTTATGACTTTGCATGTACCCACACAGTACAGTCTACATGTATGTACCTTTTGGTGACGTTAATTCTAATTTTCACTATTCAGTCTATTTTTTTCATGAGTACCTAACAATGCATATAATGTGCACATCTTCTATCTATGTATTTGCAAACCTCTTTGGAAACCAACTGATTATTGTGTGCCTGCATAATTATTTGGGTATCTATAAGGAACATTGTGTTACGTGTTACTCCACATTGCACACACCTGCACACAGACTCAATTTCCGCCCACTCACTCCTCTCGGTTGAAGACTACCTCCTTGACGCCCCCACTACACGAGAAGCCAGTCCTGAACTTTGAACTCTTGAGGTCAGACTCACACTATACCACCAAACTCATCTTATACAATTTTTACGTGTCAATAGATTTTGTGTCAAATTATTAGTTTATTAAGAAAGCCTATTATTTAAAGAAATATTACGTCACTTTGCCTTTACCTCACCTAGAGCTTGTCATCTATAAATTATTAGCAATGATACGTACATATTAATCATAGCAATTATCAAATAATAATGTCTGTATACCTCAACTTCTGAATCAGCATGTATATACATGTAATGTACTTGTGCCTTGCACTGAGCCTCGGGCATGCACAGAAAGTAACTAGCTAGTTGTCAATTATGACCATTGACTAACCTCAGCATGTGTCTGTGGGTGGTTGTGTTGCACGTAAAGGAATTGTGTTCAGCTAATGCAAGCCATGAAAAACTTTTGTACACACAGTTTTTGTACACACTTGATAGTGTGTTCAGCGTATTAACCTCAGCGTGTGCCTTGTAAGTACTTGTGTTTAGCTGCCTGGCCTCTGCTACCACGGTGGCTCACCAATACTACCCCAACACTCTTGAGATATCAACCACTCAGACAGCCTGTGTTTGTAAGCAATCATTCATTGTGCCCTCGCTACACACTGGTCGGGATTTGGTTAACCATTTGAGCCCACAGTAGTAAGCAAACTCATTCGAATCAATTCCCAGTTGGGACATTTTACAACTCAAAGGTGTCCACAATCCCTCACAGTATCAACTACAATTCTCTTCACAATGAAGTGGCTAGGCTGTGAGACCAAGAAACCATAGCTCTGTGAATCCCCCTGTTACCCCATTGTACTTGAGACGTGGTCAACGGTGGTTGACAGTCATTGTTCAAATCAAAACTAGTGAGGTTGAAGTGTGGTACCGTTATCAGCATGACTGAGCTGGCAAGATGCAGCTTGTTACGGTTTTGGTCTTATCGTGTGTTTGAGAAAGTGCATAATCATGCCAGCCACTGTTTATCTGTTGTCACACCTGCGGCATGTTTATGGCAGACAAACAGCTGCAGCAGCGGGTTGTTGTCACCATTAGCTATACCTTGAACGGGTTAAGAATGCTTTAGTGGGTGTCTCGCTCTATAAGGAAACCCAACCTGCTAAAATGTTTTTGTAGTACTTTGTAGTACTCAGATAGATCTCTGTTTTTGAGCATTGGTGGTAGGCATATGGAACCAAGGCAACCGTTATAAGGATGGTGGTCCCATGGCCAATGAGAAAAATACGATTTTACCATACAGATGGTTTATGCAAATATTTTTAATTGCAATATTGTGGGGTACAAATTACTACCGATTACAATCTTTCTGTAGTATGGTTTTACTATTGAAAACGGCGATAGCCTTTTAAGTATTGGTGACATCACAGACATTAAGCGGTTAGCCACCAGTGACCGCCACCCTTAATGGGGGAACCCTGACTCTGTTCAGGCCTAACCATTCAGTCATGTGTCTGCATGCAGGTCACCTTTATGGCTATCTGTATGTCCCCCAGACTTATCACGGAATCTGGTCGGCAAATATGGTGTTGTCACATCTTGGTGGTGAGAAACAGCTTTGCCTGAGGCTGATAGGGCAGTGGTCCACCTGACAGTCTACACAACAAGAGGCAGATAGGAAACCGTGGCAACGTTCCGGGTCAGGATCATTTATCACTAGATTTCAGTGATTGTCCATGCTCATTAGTGCCTTTGCCCAAGACCGCTTGTTCTAGACAGCTGATTGCTCCTAATAAAATTAGGAATGTAAACTGAGTCAGCTGATTCACTTTGATCAAGACTGCCGGGCAAACCACTAATTGACTTACGCCCAGTGAACTACAGCTGATGTGTGTGCCCAGGCGATCATAAGATAGTGGTTGCCACAATTTTAGGGGACATTTGGGACGTTGTAAATAGCAGATGTGTGACATGTACTAGTTCCATTTTGTTCAATATAATAATATAAAGACCGACAGTCTATAAAGGAAATGTGGCTTCATTCCATATACCGAGTCTTAGCTGTCTAAGTCCTATTCTGATGTGGTTTGGACGGAATTGAAAGTACTAATAAAAGGTAGTATAGTCCCTTGGAGATGTACAGCACAGTGTGTTTGTGTCAGGTGATGTTTATCAAATCCACTCAAAAGTTGTACCACAACCTCTTGAAAACCTCTTAGGTCTTGCACAGATATGATAACATCACGCACTTAAACTACAACTGTGGTTACTCTGTGTGGTGCATAGAGAAAATCACCCCTGCTTCTGAAAGCAGCTACAAGGAAATTCAAACATGCACAGACAGCCAATAACATATTTTTTTGCAGTGCAAATTATTATTATTATGGGTTACTGTTCTTACAGTTTATTGTCACCATGGCAGCATAATTGCATTGTATCCTGTTTAAGACTTTAGAATGAATACAGTTTACTCTCTAAAATGCTGACATGATAATACATTGTTTACTGTGCTGTATGTAGCAGAGCTGATGCTTACTTTACCACTAGACCACTAAGTATGGTGTAACTTTTAATTAGGTCCTTTTTTCCCGAAAATTACTGAGAATTCTTTATATATTCTCTCTCGTTGCATTGCTTGTAATACACATCACATGCTAAAAGAACCTCATACCAAATGTCTTGTGACAAAATAGTATTGTATAAAACAAAGCCATCTTGAAATCCTGGAATTCCAACCAAGAGAGCTGTATAATGGGATAGCATGGGAATAATGCAATGCCTAGCGATCGTGCCTGGGGCATTTGGCTGGTGTTGCAGCTGCACATGCCCTAGAGCTATTGTTTGTGGTCCCAACACTCATTGCACGTGCTGAGTGATAACATGCCACATGAGAGTAGGCATTAGCTATCAATATAGTCCACATTAGGGAATGGTTTACCACACACATAGTAGCGAGGGACCTCTAGGCACTCGCAGTGTGTAAAATTTGAAAGGCTTCTTAGCGCCTGGGATAGTGTGTACTAGAGTATATGCATTCTGTAGCTGCCATAATTTTATATAATCTGGCCTATTTTTAGACCAAAAATGTTGTTCTGTTTGTTTCTTAACTTTCACTCAACCCTTGTTATTTATTAATAGTATGATAGCCATGCTTAAGTATCAGCTGCTTAATCAGCTGCGTGCATATTTCCCCTGATGTATTCATGGATAGTTGGGTCGCTTTACATTTCCTAAAAGTGGGCGGACACCTCTGATCCGTTAGTCTGAGCTCACCTGTCTTGAATATCTTGAATAAAGCATGATTTTGATAAGGTGACCTAGTTACCCGCGTAATGCTTACCGCCAGATCTGATAAGAGTTGTTTAGGTTTGCTGTGTTTTGGACACTGAATTTCTTCCACATATTCACACAGTACCCACAGTAATGCAGAGAGTGACCCTTTCAAAGCATATGACTTATTAAGAAGACACCCAAGTCACAATCTGTACAGTAAACAGCCCTGCAGACAGGAGTACTGCATAAGACAGATTACTATGGTTTCTGCATTATCACTGCAATATTCTCATCCCATAGGAAGTTATCCATAATATATATACACAGCTGCCCCTTCTGGGAACTAGAGGTGCAGAATTGTTGCCTAAAAAAAGTGGCAAAGTAGAGTAGCTACCTGCATTATAATTGGAGGTCTGTATTTTTTTAAACAATTTAATTTTCTCTTCAATACGGATTTCTTTGAAATTTTGAATGCAGATCTTCGATTAGATTGTTATTTTATTGCATGCCTTTGTCTGACCACAACTAAACTGGGTGTGTCAAGAATTTTATCAGTGGAGATCAGCCCAATCCAGACTCGTTCAAAAATCAAACAATAGACCTCATCACATGTACAGCTGGGATTTGAGCATGAGTGACCTATCTGATTTTTTTAAGTGGATTGTAAGAGGACTGGGGTTGCATATCAAATGGTGATAATTAGCTCAATTAGGTCACCTTCTGTAAACAAAGGCTGCATACACAGCATTCTCGTGGCTGGCACCAACAACAGCTGATTCAAGGTTTCCACCTACCGAATACTGTGTAGTTTTCAACAATTATAAGTTTCTTTTGTATAAAACACAAAAAGTTACAAACGTTTAATAAGTGATTCTCATAAAAATATAATACAGCTGGTGATTGCACACACTTAACAACAGAAAATAATTAAACAAAAATGATTCTTTGAAGGACATTAAGTGGGGAATACAAACATTTGGGGTAACAAGACTATCAACATAAAAAATACCTGTGTCATTAGACCTACTATTGTAGTGAAAACCAATAGAGTCAGTTACTACATGTGCCCATATTTGACAGAGTTGAGAGTCCCTTGAGATCTCCCGATAAAGTTAGTAATAGTACACACCACCAGCATTGTCCTGTTGGCCGTGTGGGGAAAGGTCAGCTGTGGGCATCGAAGCATAGCGTGTTGGAGCATACCCAACCTCGACAGGGCTGGTCGATCCCATTCGGGCATTTGGTGGCATAGTCAACACAGTCTCTTTCTTAACTGCATCAATGTAAGAAGGGTGACCCTCTCCGGGGTGCATTATGGCCGTGCTGTAACTTTGTCTTGAGCTTGGAGAGTCATTGAAATGAGATAGAGTGGTGGCAGTAGAATTGTTACCAACTGCTGTTGACGGCGCAGCATAATAGGAATAGCCGGAAACTTCATCTGCAGTGGGTGAGTGTTGTGCCCCAGCATATGAGTACCTGCCTCCAGCTGCATAGTGCTCGTAAGTGGGAGGAAGTGATGGTGAAATGTCATATCCTGGTCCATTGCTTTGGAGACCATCAGCCGGGCTCTGGGGATAGTTCTGCTGCAGAGGGTAGCTGGGCATGTGGGGAGAGTGGTTCTCTGGTGTACGTACAGACTCGACGCTGTCTGGTTGCACAAAACCATCGGCACTTGGAGAAGTTAGTGGTCTGTTAGATATATTTGAGTGTTCGGACCCGAGAGATTCTGTTCTTGTCATCGGTATAGAGCGAGTGAAAGTGTTCAATGATGGAGATGTAATGTATGGAGAGCATGGTGGAGTTTCAATGTACGTTCCAACTGCTACTGGATACGCTGAGCCAGGGGTGGAGTCAAAGCTGAGTTGCCTAACAGTGGCTGTTGGTTGTGGAGTGACAATACCCTCAATGGGTGTGAAACTTGATTTTTCAGAATCGGTTGGGGTATCAATAGTGCAGTTCAGCTCAGAATCTTGTTGTGGTAGTCCAGTAGTTGGAGATGAACCATCGCTCCTGGTGTATGCTTCACCGTGGTAAGCTTGGTTAGCCGCGGCAGCACCTTGGTAACCCGGCCAGTAGTAGTAGTTGCTGTATAACGAGCCTGGGTAGCTATAAGGGTTCATGTAACCAGCCGGATATCTGTACGAATAGGGGTAGCTGCTCGTATCAGAAGCTCCTTCAGAGGTGGGATACCTGTACAAACTGGAAAAGTTTGCTTGTGCCTGAGCTTGTGTCTGATTGTAGAGCATGGACTGTGCAGACATTCGCTGTTGTTCCTTCACCATGTGAATTCCACCACCTACAATGTTCTGGCTTGGACCGGGAACAATTCTAGCTGGCACCGATTTCATACTACCGAAAAATCCACTCTTGTGTGCGAGTTCGAACTTGTTTCGTCTTCTTGGTCGATACTTATAGTCAGGGTGCTCCTCCATCAATTTGCTTTTGAGTTTTTCGGCTTCTTTCCTGTACGGCAGCTTCTCATCTTCTGTCATTGCTTTCCAAGTGTTGCCCAGACGTTTGCTCAGCTCAGTATTGTGCAGCCTAGGCTCTCTCTCAGCAAGTCTTTTTCTCTCTACCGAGGACCAGACCATAAATGCATTCATAGGTCTCTTGATTCTTTTGGGCTTGTTGTTTTTGCCCTGAGGCTTGCCAGTCTTGCAGTCTGCTGTAGGAGTGTTCTCAACTTCTTCTTCATGATCTATCACCTCGTTTTTTATCCCCACAGCAATTGTCAGCTCGTTGCTGGGCGAAGGAGAACTTTGCTGCATCTGCTCCATTGATTGCATAATTGTTCTTGTGTCTTCTGTGCAGAGAAGCCTGCGAAGTGCTTGTAAATGGCTTGTAGATCGAAAAGTTGTAGTTGCAGATTTAGGAAGCTCAAAAGCTCAAAGCGAAGTTCGAGAATATAGCTACACAGCTTTGAGAACTTAATGGTTTTATAGCTTGCAGGAAGCCAATAAAAAAGAATATGGCATGCAATAGCTGCAAATAGCATAATTAATTATGCATATGGCCATGCAGGCATAGCGCATGCACTTCAATCATAACCGCGGCTTTATATAGAGAGTACAATAGACCAGTACAGTAAAGTGCCAGAAAAGATTTATACACTGGAAAATGTTGTGTGAAATAAATAATATTAAATGTCACTATGGAGGTTCTCTAATGCTAGCAGCACCCATGCAGTCTTCCATGGCTTTCCCACTCGTATATTGGCAACTGCCTCCTCTCTTGAGAACCACCTCCTCTGTCTATTACCTGTACGAAGGAACAAACGATTGAGACTTCAATTTCAATCATTATCATAAAATATTGGCTATTAATTTTGGCAAGAACACTATTCTACAATTAGCCTACTAATTGTACAATCAATTAGCATGTTTTGTATTTTTATACTAATATTATTTTCTCAAGTTGATAATGTTTTGCAAGACTGAAACCAGAACTGTTACAGAATGTACCTACTGTGCTGTGATTTGCATCTCACTTGGAAGTTTGGGACAAATAGTAAATGGCAAAACAAACCATTTGAGACACAAGTGTGGCCCTTACAATAATTTTTACAAACACAGTACAGTCAGTAGAAGATTGTGCAGACACCCAGCCAGACTAACTCACATTTCTCCATGTCCTGCCATTTATCCAACTCTTTAGTCACCACCATAGTAAACAATTTCGTTCTTGTTTTTTTGACAGAATACTGTGAGACAATAAAGAGAGAAGAAAAGGAGCTTTAATAAACCAGATTGTACAATGGATGGACAGCTATAGACAACGGTCATTGTACAGGCCTACAGTGAAGGGATTGGGCCTAGTGTGTACTTCTACTACACACAGACAATTAGCTCCATTTTTTCATGCTTACTACAGAGCAGACAATATGGATTCATAATTATAATGCAGGTAAGCATAGATTGTATACTAACAAAAAAACAACCATTATCATGTAATAATTATAATCGGTACATGCAGCTTAATTACGGTTCGTGTTGTGTACAGTTTTGAGCAATGCCACCCACACAAGTTATCACTACCACAACTGGCGACAATCATACAGTGCCACCTGTCTACTACGAACTGCACACAGAGAGCATTCATCGTAATATATTCGGTAAAGCTGATTCGTGAGTAGATAAAATCACCTCTGTTACTACGAGATATTTCTAGCACTGTTATATATGGTTATGCTCTACTCATGTAGTGATAAGGGATAAACAAGGGCTCCCACTGCATGCATGCTGCATCATGCTATCTCAGTGGTGACAGATTGCATCTACTAAGCCAACTAATGGTGACCCTTGTGTAGCTATTGGTAACCAACATGGTAAAACATGTGCAATACAGCAACTCCCCTAAATTTGCCATTTCCCAAGCTTTATTATTGGTCCTAATTGAACCAGAAAATGTTCTTGGATTCTAAGAAACTATGTAAAAGAGCTCACCATTGGACCCCATGCACTAAAGCTATAATATATACAGCTCTACCAATTTAGGGCATCAACTACATGCATAATTATGCTGATCTGGTTCACCTATAGGAAGGATATGGGACAAACGCACACATTAGTCACATAAACGGTTGAACCCTTGTGACTCACACATGAGTTTAAATTATGGGATGCTACGAAAAGATACTCAAAGGTCACTAATAGTGAAATTGCATATTCAGTTGGTAGCCGGAGACGGATATTACTATAGATGGCAGCTAAGTATCCACAAGTCATTGTCCACATAGCTCTATATTGTACTATAATTATGTGCTTATATGGCTAGGAAATGAGTGATTCCCTATTCCCCTGGGTAGTACAGCTAGCAAGATTTTAGTGGAGTGGCTAAAGCCTATTGTTTCTACAATAGGAAATACTCACCATTATAGTACCAGTTTCAATAGGCCAAACAAGAAGTGCACTGTGCATAAGCTGTCACTAGTGTAACAGAGGGACTGTGCATAAGCTGTCACTAGTGTAACAGAGGGATAGCTATAAAAATAGTCACTCAAGATAAGGGAACTGCAAACTCACAAATAATAATAGTGATTAGAGTGCTTACATCGAATGTTCCTAAGTACTCCAGTATCGTCCCCTCCACCCCTGCCTGTGTGAGTGGAGGTTGTATTATTGCACACACATGTCACTAGAATGTCCAAAATGGCCAAGATCGATCATCAGCTATACAAACGGAAATCAGGGAATTGTGCCACTAGTATTGATGATGGTGCTGTATATATATACACAGCCTATAAGGAGATTCATGTACCATACTTACTGACCACACCCACCTCTTCATTAGCCTCTCTGAGTGCAGTCTCTTCAAACGTCTCCCCAGGTTCGTACCCTCCACCCGGGATCGTCCACACGTCCAGGCTCTTAGCAGTCACCAACAGCATCTGATAATGAGTGTAACGATGGGACAGTGAGTATACAGTATACAGTGTATGTGCATGTGGATTATTACTTATACTGCGATAATAATTATTATTTATTTATATGGGGAGCAATGTGGTGAAATCATAGGGAAATTCGATAAATGACGAACTTCTTCTTTCCGAGTATCCCTGAAGCAAACAACGTCTGCTCTGAGTCTATACCCATCAACGGCGTCGTACACTCTCATTTGACCGTGTCGGTCAGACTTCAGGATATGAGTGTCACCATTACACCCGGCCACTGTGGACTGAGCCTGTGATCCGTTCATTCTCCTACAAGGGTGGATATCATATCTAGCAAAACAGAATCTTATGTCTTACCAACACAGAAGTGATCTCAGCCACAAAACAGTCTTCATAGAGATTTACACGTGGAGAGAGTCACGCCCACATCATATTTTGTATTGTTGTGGTAAAGATCGTTGATATTTCCATAATTATTGTCATGGAAACTGTTTAGCTAGGCTGTGTGCATAAAATAAAAAACAGTAAAAGATGTCGCTGTCTTTAGATAAGGGCGAACTTCTGCCGGCTGTTTCCTCGACGCTACAGTCTCTGACCGAGCAGAGAAAGTTGGATTACAGTCGGTCCTGCATTAAACTGGTGGATCGGGTTGAAAACAAGTACCCTCTGGCTGACATTATCATGAGCAGGTACGTCTGTATGTACATATCTGAATTCCTATGTTAGTAGGTATTGCATGCTCTAGTTGTACCGGGACAAAGGTGAATGGAAATCTTGTTGGCGAGGGGAGTGCCAAGTTCCACGATGGACACTCGTATCAGGTAGAGAGATGTGATTGGACGATGCATGTCATGTGATCATCCACTGATGTAGGGATGTTTCAGCAATGGATTCATGGATGGACAGGGAAAGTATACATGGAAGGATGGCGTTGTGTATGAGGTAAATAAAAATCCATCATACAATGTATGGTGACAAAAGTGATGATCCTTTCCCCAGGGAGATTTCAGAGAGTGTAAGATCACAGGACAGGGAACATATATCTGGCCTGATGGAAGGTACTTGTAACTTGGTGACATAGTTCATCTAATCTAATCATTCTTTTACATATGCAGTACTTATGCTGGTGAGGTTCTCAAGGGCAAGCGTCACGGTACTGGAACGTACTATTGTGCACACACGAGTGCAACATACACTGGCAGCTGGGTGGGCGGGGCCAGAGAGGGACAAGGCAAACTGGTATACGATGAAAACGGACTCAGCTACTATGATGGAGAGTGGGCGTCCAATCGGATAGAGGGATATGGAGTGAGGAAATACAGGTGAGAGTGTGTTCTACGAACTTTTCCATGGCTTCGTGCTTTGGAGTGTATAATTATCTATAGCCTAATTTTTTATATTGCTGTATTGCTGTTAAAGGACCTCTATCTCATTGCACTCACAATGTCACGCTCTTACCCGACCTTGCACCCAGGTCTGGCAATGTGTACGAGGGTATGTGGCATGCCAACAAGCGTGAAGGTCAGGGGACCATGTCCTGGTTGGATCGAGGAGAGAGATACAGTGGGGAGTGGGTGAGCGGTGTGCAGACTGGATACGGGGAACATGTGTGGATTATCGGTGGGACAGACAATGCTCAGGTACTGTACCAATAGTGGTGTTGTTGTGTTGCTATGTGATGGTTTTGCCTTACATGCAGTACCCTGTGTGCAATCGCTATGTTGGAGACTGGGAGAATGGAGTAAGAGAAGGCAAGGGAACCTTCTATTATGCAAGGTAATCATTGATCACTATTGATCACGATTGGCTAGCCACTATAATTATAGAGTATTTCTTATTGTCTTAGCTGGTTCATCCGTGTACGTATGTGTAGTGTGCTTATCATCAAATTACGGTCTCACTGTTTAATTGTAACCCTCTCCATACAGTGGTGGAGTGTACACTGGTGAATGGGCCAACAACAAGAAGCATGGTCAGGGACGATTTGTGTTCCAGAGTGGCAAGATCTACGAGGGACTATTTGATGCTGACACGATGGCAGACGAACAGAGCTCTTCTCTGAGAGAAAGGGTTTTCAGACCAAAGACCCCTTTAGGCAGTCTCATCGGTGAGAGCTGTTTTTACTTTATGCCTTATAGGAGTAGCTATTATGTACATTCATAGAATTACCTGTTATACTGTGTATTTGATTGTGCAGCAGTGCCTAGTCTGTACCCGTTCAAAACCGTGTACATTTCCTCTAGGTGACATTGACAGTTCAGAGCAGCTGAGTGGAGGTTCTGTGACTGAGAAATTCAATCTTCAGATCCATCGAGTCATCCCGCTCCATGATGACAAGCAGCACGAGCTGAAGCAGGTCCACTGCGTTCTACTACGGTTCATTACACAGCTCAAAGTCATCTATCATCTGTATAGGTACAGCGGTGTGCCTTAATGTAGCTGGAAAATATCCTAGAAAAATAGTTTTGACCTAAAGGAATTCTTCAAGCCCCTGAGTGTTAGTTGTCAAGATTCTATATGCTTATAAGACACTTATAATGTATTGTGTATAGTAATTAATACCACCACTCCTTCCCCCCACACAGCTCTCTAGGTTGCTCTGAGGCAGTGGCCTCCCCACAACGCACCATGACAAGACTACAGCTATGGAGGTTACTCAGGGACTGTAAGCTACACCATCTCGGCTTCACACTCTATGAGGCTGACATCGCAATAGGTACAGTCACTAGCAAGACTGTGATCTGTATCCGATCTTTGACTGTATTGACTGTATCAGCCATACGTGTACTGTAAATACACATTACACAGTTTGATTGTGTGCAAAACTTGGAAGCTTTCAGAATATGATTTTCACCATTCAATAAAAAACCATTCTGCAGATCCTGACTCCCCTGCCTCCTCTGCCCACGATCCAAACACCACCTTCCTGATGAGGGAGTTCCTACAAGTACTGGTCTTCCTAGCAAATTTTATCTATAATGAGAAGGGTATCCCCACCAGCCAGCGTTCTAATGACACCCTGAATGGTCGACTGTCGAGGCATCTTTCTGAGCTGATATCAACCCACATCCTGCCGCTAGCAGGGTCCCTCGGAGAGCTACTGTATGGACAGGGCAGGGAGAACACTGAGCTGACAATGAGTTACAGGGAGGACGTGTGGAGACTGTTTGAGAGCATCAGAAACAAAGTACTTGTATTATACAGTTTCATGTAACGTGCACTTTACTTTGTTATTGAGCATGTGTACAACAGCATGGACATTAATTTTTGTACATGTACACTTCTAATCTAGCAAATTGAAGTGGTACATATTGTACATACATTCTCAACTCTACAGAGTGCTACTGATGAGAGAGCAGTCACTGTTAGAGACACACTCTTGCTCCTCCAGGTGTGTTACTGTACATGCACTAGCTACTATGGTGTTTACACCGTGTACCCACTAGGACTGCGGCATGATCAATGGAGTTCTCACAGCTGCAAAGGTCACCTCTCTCCTGGTTAAAGATGATCCCCTGGCTTACAATGAGGGCTACTACAACACAGACCTCAATGTATGTGAACTCATCTACTATTCCACTCGGTGTCTTTCCTCCAGTTATCACTTTTCTTTGCTAAGTGGTTTCCATAGGCTATCAATTTCCCTGTACACTATATAGTAACTCATACAAGGTAATGTCCCATGTGTAGGTTGTGTTCCTTGAGTTCTTTGAGGCCCTCCTCAAGTGTGCAGTTGAATGGTCCTCCAACCATGTCTCTGTCATAGTGGTACCGGAACAGGAGGAAGTAGGTTAACAATCTACGTAGTTGCTAGCGTGACAACGGTTCCTGTATAGCTTTAATGTGTTAACACCCTATGATATAATGCATTCTCACATTAACCCCTCGGCCCTCACTCACACAGAACCCTGAAAGTCCCAAAAGTCCCACTGAGGGATGGAGCAACACTCTGCAAACTTTCTTCACTGACTTTCTCTCTAGAGTTAGGTATTAACTTGTCATCATGCCTTAATTGTATGTCTTTCACAAAATTATAATTGACACATTACATTGGCAAAAGGGAGATATCTAATTATTGGAAAATATAAAAGACAGGTAGTAGCATCTATGGTAGCATGCAGTCAAAAAAGGACATCTAATTACAAATAATCTATAGCTACATTATACATTGTGGTCCCACTGAACCCCAACGGTGGGTGGAGCCATATTGAAACCAGGCTCTGGTACAGTATAGGTCTCCTCGATACTTGAAAAACGCCTCAGCTGTTCTTTATTGGAAGAGGCCTCGTTAAAGTTAGGTTCCGACGTATTAACTGTTTCTTCTAGCCTTGAGTCCCTTGTAGTGCTGCTTTGAGAAGCCTGTGCTTTGTGCCTCTTCTCGATATCTTTTTGCAGTATCAGTTTTTTGCCATTGTTAGGTTCAACATCATCCACGTCATAGGCACCAGAATGATAGCAACTCTTCAGACAATGCTTGTTCAGATACATATTGGGTTGTTGCTCATCAACTGGAAGGATAGAATAGTTAGGGTTATACATGTATTGACTTCACAATTCAGTAACCACCCTAGTTCTGAATGGCATCACAATCCTTGCCTGATTGCATATTCTACTGGTCTAGTCGCAACGGTTTTTACTCAAAGTAATTACGTACGGTGCTACGGCTTACAGTATTCTTTGAGTCCCTCGTTGTAGAACCTCAGGTGATGAATGAACACTACAAAAGTTATCAGCACAAACAGTAGGACAAGGGAACCTGCAGTCAGATAAATTATAATCATGCAGCGTCCATACTAATGCACACCCGAGCACATGGTGATAAGGAGTGGTGAAGGTCAGAGACAAACCCAATCTCAAACAAAAGGGTGTAAAAAAAGCACAGTTTTGCAGCAAGGATTCAATGGTAAAGCAAGTATGGATAATGACTAAATCAAATACCGAAGATTTCAGAACAGAACTGCTATCATTTCATAGGGCCTATAAACAACCCGTGTGCAAACAATTAATGGATCTCACCGAGCATAATGAGGTTTGCAAAGTCCTCCACTCTGTCGAGAGCGAAGAGAGCTTGCACCTCAGTGTCTGTAAAGTTGGTGCCCTGCAGACCGGTGGCATTAAGGAGTGCAGCTGTTTGGTTGGCCACCTCCTCAACACGTATCAAGCACAGAGGGCAACTCAGGGTGGCAAACCTGAGGGGGAGGGAGGAAGTTGCATGGTTAAAGAGGGGTACTGGAAGGAGACAGTGAGGCATGGCTGACATTTTTGGGGGTTATAAAATAATTTGTGAAATTAAGAGTAACAGATGCTGTGAATTAACACACACCTAATAATGCTCTAGAGGAATGTTGCTAGTGTGGACTCACCTGACAATCTTGAAGACACAGTAGGCAACCAACACAAAAGCAGCTACAAACATCAGGACGTAACCAAACCTCCACTCATACGTCACCTGAGTCAAAAATACACACAGATTCATACACGTACAATAAAAATTGCGGAAGTTAAAGACGGTCGATTTATAGAGAAGTTGAAAGGGTGAGCACTGTATAACAAACAAGTTGTTTGTATAGACTCACCACGAGATAGATGATGGGATAAGCAAGGACCAAAATAACAAACGAGAGCACAACAGTTATTCCCCACTCATAATTTTCCCGTGTCAATATCAGAATACACTGCCCAACGGTAAACATGAGCTGTGGTAGAGAAACCATGATAAACAGCCTAGAAGTTGGACACACACACGTGTACTTACCAAGAACAGAATGACTATCTTGATCAGGCTCATCAGGATTTGATACACTCGATAGTAGTCTAGGGAGAGAAAGAGTACAACAGTCATTTAGGAACTACACAAATACATAACTGGGGTTCATAATACTTGGCTAGGCCGAAAAGTCACTCTCTCCGGAGCTGCATATCACTACACATCACAAGATTATGTATACACTATGGAAACAGTGAACTTAACATATCAAAAATGATACTACATTTTGGAGCTTTGAGCTTCTCTATTATGATGCAACGTCAGACAATTTGTAAATAGACACTTGAACTATTTCAGCTCACACCTACTCACATCTCATGGCAGGATTGCAGTTGAGCAGACGATATGTCTTCCAGCCAAACTCCACGTAGATGGTGAGAGAGAGCAGGCCAAACAGAGCAGTGAAGATGAGCAGAATGAACACCTAGGGAGGGGGGGGGAGTGATACAACAGATGAGAGGACACAGGATATTGTATACAAATTTGGTGTACCTACATGTGAGAGTAGGTTATAAAGTGTATCAGGAGTGAGTGCACTACTATTAATATGATTATGCGGTCTGCTGCAAAAAAAGCACTCCGAACCTCTTCAAACTACACTAATGAACTAGAGCACTAAAGTGCAAACCCTCGGCTGGTGACATGATAATAAAGAAACCAGAAGAGTGATAATGCAGTGCATGTAGCATGTATGACTAGCACAGCAACTCAAGAGCAATAAAACTAAACCAGACTTGGAGGCATGCTGAAACATTGAGTGGTACATGTCACATTAGACATGCACTGTGGACAGGGATGACAGCAAAGAAGCCTGGAGCTTAGACTTAAAGAGGTATGGCTCCTGCCAGGCTGGAGTATAGGATCCAGAGTCAGCCAACAACCAGTCACAATTTTAGCTTTCTACTATAATTATATTTGGTAAGGATCACTTCAGCTGCAACTACGTAATCAAGGCCACGTGTAGCTAGCTAGCTGCCAACGTGCAAGTTCAAGCTTCTTAGCTTTTGCTCGACAATGAAGCTTTAACATCAAAATCTGCCACTATTTAAATCAAGATATTGTTGTGTGAAGGCTATCTATGCTGTAAACGCAGCGCTGTGGCATCCAGGTGAGTAGATATACCTGTGCATGACAAACAAACAAACAAACAAACAAACAAACAGACCAACATACTACTATACCCGTGGCCGCCCACGCGCGCCTCGGGTAACAAGGAAACACTAGGAATCAAAAACAGTTCCTAAAGTGCATTCACGATACCTACACGTAGTAACTCTTTTAAGTCTCTTATGACTATAATTATGCTAAGCTCTGAGCACTCACATTGCTCATAGCTAGATAGCCGACAAATGTGATGGGCTCACAAGCAATTCCAAATCCCCTGAACTGGTACACTTGGAGACAAGCATAGCCCATAGCGAGAATGTTGAGCACCATGAATGCATACACCTCTACAATGTTCTTCTGGGTCATCTGCGCGAGTGTGTGTGGTTACAATGTGTTACTAAGGTATGTGCGTCTGTGGTAAAGACTTACGGCATATACACACAGGCCAAAGTTGTAAAGCACCAGTGCAATGAAAAAGTAGACATAGATGGCTTTATCTTCCCCAAAACGCTGAAAACATGAAAAAGTACACAAAGTTAAAAATTACACAATACTACTAATTTCTTCTCGACTTACTGGAAAAGTGGAGTTGCCTGAGATACTGAAATTTTCTGGTATTCTGCCGTCTTCACTGATCAGGGATGTTTGCAGACATTCCACATACTCTGGTAGTCTATCATCAGTGAAGCGCCCCAACACAGCAATGGTTATCTGGATTCCAGACACTGCCAGAACTGTGTGTGTGAGTGAGTGAGAGTGTGTGTGATAACAGAGACCCCACTGTGTGTGTGCGTTGTGTGTATGTGTGCAGATTAAGTTATACTCTATGTACACAAAACCTCCTGGAGCAATATGAGATTGAAATGCCAGCTTGTATAGCTATCAGTGAATTGTCGAACCACACCCTGCCCTAGAAATGCACAACAATCGAAAGCTGACCATGCTACTACTTTCAAGGTTGCTGTTTATCTGCTCTAGAAGGAAACCAGTCTATATATACCGTGAAAGATTTGTCACAGCGTATAAATTTGCTCGATAAGGTATGCATGAAGCCTGAGGGAAACACACCACAGCAATTATCACCATGACTATGCGTATAATGCTATGTCAGAAATTTAACTTCCAAATATGAAAGGTTAACGATGCTAAGGACAACAAAGTAGAGGCTGTTTAATAATACACTTGGCTCAAGTATACAAATTATATTGGAGAAATGATTAAACCTTCGTAAAGGAAATGAGCTAAAGCTTGGTTTTACCCTGTCACCTAATGGCACCATGTATTACAATAAGGTGTTGTCCCTTGGCTCAGATAATTCACACGACCAGGAGCTGTTTGACAGAGGAACTGACTAGCTAGAGCTAGAGCTTCCTACAATGCAATTGGATGCTTGTTAATTTTTTTGTCTCGGTAGACTTATACAGTCATATCATGCATATCCAATCCAATTCCCAGGGTACACATAGTCTTTAGTATAACCAGGGGCACATGAGGAGCTCCTGGTATAACTAAAGCATACTGCACACCACATGTATCTACATGTACACATCAACAACTTTTCAGTAGCACATACTACAAACACAACATGGAGCTTAAACAAACACAGCTAGCTAGTTACAGCCTCCCTTACATTGCATCAAGGAGAGGAATAGGAAGAACCAGGAGGCACAACTGAGACCACCGCATCCCTCAGCAACCTTCGTTCTGTGCCCTTTCCTGCGGGGGAGGTGTGCTCTGTACTGCTCCAGAACGTCGTTAGCTCCAACCAGCACAAACGAATCTCCTACAGTGCTCTCCAACATTGAGGACTGTCTCTGGTGCTCTCCTCCAGAGTTGCCCCCATTAGTAGTGTGTCCGTTAATAGAGTTGTGCTCCATCTTTAAAGTTTTAGCAGCAAATCGACTTTTGAGCTTTAGCTTGTACAGCCTTGTATTTTAATTTTGCTTGTACATGCTACTTCCGGTATGGTTTTATTTACACTTGCAATTAAACCACATCCGGTCACCCTAAATTGGACAAGTTAAATTTTGGTACATGAACCGTCATAAAATTGTGATAAAATAGAACTCTATGCAGTCTCTATATGTACACAACAATTGTTTCTCCTAAGTCGAATTGAGGCCCCAGTTGTAGGTCTGAAATTTAATCTTGATTTCTTTGCCTGGCTCTTGGGTCATTGTCCTAAGCTGCTCTTTCTTGCTGCAGTCGGGTAAATGGTCGATCACAAACTGGATCAGCTGCAATAAAAAATATCCACTGAATCACACAATACTGTAGGTCAAGCTTGCTAATGAACATAGGCCTACTTCGATAGCAGCTAGGTTGAGGCATCTACATAGCTAGGCTATACCCCCCTCACCACCCCTAAAAGTATTGAGATTAACACAAACTAGAGAGGAGAAATTCTTCAAGCTGCTCTCAACAAACGTCTGTGTTTCCTCAACACACTGAAGGTTCAGGAAATCACAAGCGGTATAAACTCACCTCTTGGTTAGATGACCCAAAGTCAACCCTGTACCACTTCATGATCATCGTCACACTGATCTATAATAGGAAGGATTGAATACACACTGAATTTATGCACCCTTGAAAACGTTATCATGGTGTGTCTGCATGACAACTCACTCACAATGGTAGTATTAACAGACAATACCACTTAGGAAATAGACTCTTGTTCTTTATTCTCACCTCTCTCTTGGCTGTGTCCACCAGGAGAGCTTCTCCCTCCATGAAGGACTCGCCAGCAACCTTCAACTCTTCATTAATCCTCTGGAAAATGAGCATGCGTTAAGATAATCAGTAGCGCTGATAAAATTCCTAGACTGACTGCTCAATCCAAGAAATACACTTTCACTCACTGCACCCAGTGATATGACACACTTAGCACACATACAAAACTATTTTGTGAAGTTTAATTTGGTTACGTGGTCATAAGAATAGGCTGTATTGATTTTGCTGTCCTTGCCTACCTGTGCAGAGTATGTTTTGATGGGGGGACAGCTCTTGGCTCCACACACGAGGGCAAAGTGAATCAATGGCTCACACTCGTCCAACATCACCTTCAGCCTGTAGAAATGCAAAAAGTAAAATTATAAGAACCACCAGAGTGAAGACATGCACACAAATATAAACACGTGTACCCTATAAAACTACATGGTATGACTTAGCCTCGATCCCAGGCCGCTCTTCCTCGAAGAGAGGGCCTGGTATCGACTGTTTGCACATGCGCCACCTATTACCCAGAAAGTGGGTAATTCGGATACCATTGTATTTGCTCAGTAAAACAATGACGTCACAACGAACGGAAGTGGATTGAAGAAAGTGGATAGAAGTGTGATTGTGAAGGTTTCTAGCCCATGTGATAGCATTCTAATAGCTACCCTTAGCCTACTATGTTAACAAAGGACTCACAGCCTGCAACAGTGTGGATAACAATCCTCTGAACGGAGGGGAAGGCTGACAATAGCCTATATGGATAGGCCACACCCATCTGACACTAACCTTGGTGAAAGTCGACTCTATCAGAAAGAAATTACTGCTGTAACCAATACAGCTCTGTCTCTAGCTAGCTAGCTATATAGCTCTGTGTCTGACTTTATGAAGAGTATTCTTTGTCTGTATAATTATGTTATTCAGGATATAATTCGGGTAAAAATTCAGTTTAATGGGAAACATTACGGGAATATTATCCAATAATTTTGCACATGCGCAAGCAGTCAGTAGCAGGCCTCCTTATTGAGGCCTTGTGAAGGAGGCTAGGTATGACTGTGCTATTATTATGACAATGCTACAACAAGGAAGAAACATATGCAGGTGAGGTTGTAACCGCTACTAACAGTAACGAATGGAGAGATTGGGTACCTGGGGTCATCTTTGGAGAAGGGTCTCTTGAATGCACCAACTGGTTTCCTGTTTGCCCTCAGTATGCCGCTCTCAATGTCGTTGAGGGTGTATACACGACCACCAATGATATAGCTCACTACGTTGAAGAACTGTACGAACAAAGCAATAAGGACCGTAATGACAAATAAGGTAATGATGTATTGTTGTTCTCCGATGTTGGGTACTTCTCTGTAATTATGGCATCATTGGCATAAGCCAAGACTATCAACAAACAATCAAGGCCATTACAAAGTATGAGGAAACTTTAATGATGAGTTTAGAACAACATGTCATTAGCACTGCATTTCTATATTAGAAGCTATACTACATGTAATATCTGCAATTTATTTTCCTGGCTTCAAGAACTTACCCTGAACCTCTTCCACATGTTGTTGGGTGGTCCCTGAACCACAAACGCATGGATAACCAGGGCATTGTACATGTTGATGAAGAAAGCTAGCTTCTCTTCTCGGCTCAGAGAGCTCAGGTCCACCCTCTTCAACTCTGCCGTGGCGTGCACATATCGCTCAAACTTCTTACTTGCACTGATCCCTCTGTAGTCCACTGCCTGTAGTGTGTGTGGGAGGGGAGGTAGCAATGTCTTACGTCTCAGGAGTGATTGCGTACAAGAATGAAAATGTTTGTGTATGGCACCAATAGTAATAACATACAATGTCGAGTTGACACTAATGATTGTATAATTACCGCTCCATCAGCAGTGAGGAAGTCATCATATATCTCCACAATGTACCGTCTCAGGTCCTTAGCCACATCAACAGCTGCATGTACAAAGTCTTCTAACAGGCAAACTTCAACAATTGGCCACTGTATCTATTCATACAATTGTTAGCTTTAACATACCAGGGCGTGGTATACAGGCAAAGGACAGCTGGGCATTCAGTGCTCTCGTGTACCCGTCGCCAAGGAGACGATAGAAGAGTGAGTTGTCTTTGAACTCGTGGTCAAAGGTCACATGATGAAAGAACTGTTTCTGTTGTAGCTCCAAACCAAACTTAACCGCTTCTTCCCGAGCTGAGTGAAAAGATATAAAGCCATAATCAAAAGAAAGCATCTGATATGGCCGGGGCACATACACGGTTCAGTACAATACTTGGTCTGTTATAATAGTGTTTCAAGAGGCGCTCCATTACACTTACAGCTTAGGCCTTTCTTCTCAACAAGCCAGGTGACGAAATCTTTCCCGATGAAGCAGTTTTTGTAGGTAACGAGGTGGTAGGTGTGAGCACGAATGAGTCCACTGCTGTCCCTCATCTCACGAACCAGAGCAGCCAGCTCGTCAGGTGTGCAGTCGTTGGTGAGGCACTCACTGGCATTGGCTGTGTGTGGGGGTGGGGTAATTATATGTCAGCCAAATAGTCTCAACAATAAATATGTTCATGAATATAGTTCCTTGAAGAGACAGACACACGGCTGCATGCATACGTGTGGAGGATGTGTTAGTTATGTCAGCTTATAATTATATAGATAATTATAGTCTCAATGCAATGACTGGTAGGAATCCTCGGAGAATTTACCCATATCCACTCACTAAACATGATATCACTCACCTCCGTCTCTTTGGCTGGGCAGGAGCTCCAGGTTATCTTCAGAGTCAATATCCTCAGGGGGCGGGGCAGGGGCGTCGGCTGGAACGTCAGTACTTGCCACCTCCTTGAGTAGGTCCTCTAGCTTCCCTTCATCATGCTGCATGGGGGGAGGGGGATTAGTAATCTGACACATGGGCATATTTTATTTCCTTCTGATTTGACAATTAAAAATTGTGGCTACGTTTCCCACTGGAACAATAACAGACACTCGTTTCTATCTATGTGTGAATGGTGTTTGATAGACTCACTTCCTGGCATGACGCTAACTGACAGGTTTCACACTAAACACACAGACACATTCCCAGAGGCTCCCATATCCTAATTAGGGCTCGTTAACAACTAGTGTATTAATGTACACTATACTAAGCAGAAGCTAGCTAACACAAAATGCTGTATATATCTATAACATAACCTGCTAGAGTAAAGGCTTTGCAAATTAGTTTTGTAGTCAAATTCCCTTGCGCTACTTCGCTCAATAAGTAAAGATACGCGATACCAGAATCCAAAGTAAGCAAAGCGGAAGATGTTTCTTGGGCAAGTGCTACTGTTTACTATCGTAAAACCGGGTACATGCAGTAACCGGGTGCCTAGCTAGCTAGACTCAACTAGACGAGCAGGAGTAGATCATCGTGTACACATAGACGTTTAGTGGACTTAATCTAAGTACGAGATAACACTGTACAAACAGTACAGTATAGCAAGTCTCACCAACTTCTTCATATCATCATAGCCTCCAATGTGCTTGGCATTGAAGAAAATCTGAGGCACACTTCTCCGACCAGTTCTTTCTTGCATCTCATAGCGACGCTCAGGGAACTTCTCCAGACACACGGCCACATAAGGTACTTGTAGATCACTCAGCAGCTTCTTAGCCCGAGTACAGAACGGGCACCCGGGGATAGTAAACAGTAGCACTCGCCCTAGAAACATCTTCGGCTTTGCTACTTCGGTCTGGTATCGCGTATATTTACTTATTGAGCGAAGTAGTGCAAAGGGAATTTGACCACAGAACTAATTTTGCATTATGAAAACCAATACTGACATTGATGCACCTATTCAAATATATACCTGTGTATACAAAAAATATGAACCTACACACAATGGGTTCAGTCCCTAGGCAACAGTTCGTCCATGTCAGCAAGGACATAGGCATACACAGCCCACACAGCAGAGCACATGTTCATCTCCACAGGGTCTAACACAGTCATGGTGTCTCCATTGGAATGATGGAACCAAAAATACTTTTCGCTGTGATTAGCGATACTTGCCGTTGGGACTCCATCTTTCCTCCACCACTGCACATCAGTACCACCTCCGTTGTCATAGACCTCACTTGAATTCACAGCCTGTAACAATTTCCCAATCTGAGCCATGACCGCCTTAGCCTTGGGGGACCCAGTGAACAACATACCATATGGCGTAAACACTCCTTCATCCGATTCAAACAGAATACTAATGTTATTAGCCTCGTCTCTGTGCTTCTGATAGTATTGCTGAGACCCCACACCACCAGCTTCTTCATCCGTCCACATCACTAGTCGCACAGTGCGTTTCGGTTTGAGTCCTAGGCTTCTGATGATACTAAGTGCTTGCCATGAGATGAATGCCCCACCACCATCATCCATGGCTCCCTCTCCAACATCCCAGCTGTCCAGGTGTCCACTAACCAGTACAGTTTGCTTAGGGAATACACTTCCTTTGATCTCGGCCACTGTGTTACGAGATAGAGACATGTCATAGTTGACAGCACCCATGTAGAGCTTGATTCTAATTGGTTCACCACGCGATTGTATTCGATCGAAAAATTCAGCATCTTCAACAGTGATACAAGCAGTTGGGATTTTCTTTACATTGCCAACGTAGTCCTGTATTCCTGTGTGTGGGCTATAGATGGATTGTGGAGTCACACTGCGAATAAGAGTTGCAACAGCACCGTATTTTGAAGCTTTTGATGCACCTATGACTCGATACCCAGCAGTGGCCGGATAGCTGACATATTTCTGGTTAAACACCACTATTTTGCCGGAGACATCGCTTGCATGGGCGTCTAAATCATCAAAAGACCGAACAACAATCACATCAGCTGTGATACCATCAGCACCAGTGCCGACACTAGAACCAAGCCCTGATATAGCAATGTCCTTGACTCGAGGTTCCAACAATGTTGCGTACTCTGTATTACGCTCCCAGTGTGTCACGTTCACCACTTCACCGTGCACATTATCCAGCCCGTCCTTTTGTAGTGCATCGAGCATATAGTCAATAGAATCCTCCAAGTTTTTAGTACCCGACAGTCGGCCACCAAATTTATCCGTGAACACGGAAAGTCTGTCATAAGACTGATTCTGTCCAAGACCAGTCAGTGAATACTTGATGATCTGATCAGCGATCGGCTGGTAGGATTGGATCTCCTGTACAATCTTTGAGGGGAGAGAGGGGAGTTTGGACTTGGGGGTAGCATGGCCATGGGCTGCTATCACTAGTAGCAGGGACAGCAACACAAATGAGAGTGGTAGGCCAGTCATACTGAACCTGTCAAATGCAGAATAATGATGTGAATGATATATAAGCCCTAATTGGTACATGGTACATGGTCTGAAGGAACCTACAATCTCAGAATCTTGCTTGCTTGCTTGTGCTTGTTTTTTAATTAATTTTGCTCGGTTTCTCCACGTGGCAGTGTAAATGCGGGGGTGGGGCTGGTCCCTTGCAGGATTGTGTGAAGAAGATCAGAAAGATGGTGTTCTATTTCGTGTGTGCAGGTAAATGATCAGGGTTAATCATACATTATGAGCTGTGTTTTTTTGATATCCTGATTGTTCTTCTACAGTGGTTGAGCCTCCTATGACCATTTACATGGGTCTGGACAAATATGAAAGTAAGTTCGAGGTACGAAGCTATTCTCATCTGTACTGTACACACTATACCCTTTACCAGATGAGGAGTTGTTGAAATGGGGATTCCCAGAAGATGTATGGTACGTTGAATGCTATCAAGAAAGTATCACATGATCTTGAATACCCAATCAGGTTTCATGTCGACAAGCTGTCCTCAGCACATGTGTACTTACGACTACCAATGGTAAACAATTACATCAACTGTAGTCGTACATACTTGTACTTTTCATGAGATAATAATAATTATGCGTCTTTTCCTGTAGTGTAATGTGTATCACTGGATTGCAGGGTATGACAGTGGAGGCTATACCTCCAGAGGTGGTATCGGACTGTGCACAGCTGGTCAAAGCTAACAGTATTCAAGGTAGATTTTTTCGTTAAATAGGGATTATGGTGATAGAATCCACGAGAGCAACTTAAAGTCTAGCAAAAAAGTTGAATATTTGTACAGAGAGTATAAATACATGTATGTAGTCCTTAACTTTTAACAGATGGGCATGGACGGGCTACGCCTATGATTAAGCAATAGATACCAGGCCGTAATCATTATTATTTTTGTGCACCGAAACTGGATTTATTCCTCAGGATGCAAGATAAACAATGTGTCAGTGGTCTACACTCCGTTCAGTAACCTCAAGAAAACAGCAGGAATGGATGTTGGGCAAGTAGGCTTCCACAACTCGAGAAAGGTGAGGTCAAAGTTTGCATTTTAAAAGTACAGCCTGAAATTATGTTTCCAATACCGTATAGCGGGTAAGTTTCGTGGGGTAAAAAATTCGTTCAACTCGAGAAATGGTAGTTTTCGTGAGTAAAAATTTCATTTAGTCTCGTGGCTGCACGGCATTCCTACGTTCAGATAAGCCACGCCTACGATAAAATTTCGTGGAGGTCAGCCTGCCCACGAAAATAACGAATATTTTACCCCACGAAAATTACCCGCTATACGGTACATTGTTTTGTACTTGCTATTATCAATGTATGCATCTGTACATAACAATTCAAAGACTAGACTAGTGTTGCATGGTTTGTTATGTACAGATGCAACAACACAACAATAGTCATGTTTTTTAATTGACTATAGGTACACACAGTGATGGTTGAGAAGAAGTTAGGAGACGTGGTGAACAGACTGAACAAGACCAAGCGCGAAGCTCATCCTGACCTGAGGGCTGAGCGGGAGGAGAGAGACAGACAAGAGAGGATAGAACAGAAGAGCGCTAAGGAGGAAGAGGTGGGGTATACCTTACTGTGTTTGCTTAGCCGATCAAAAATAAATATGTGAGCTAGTGGATCTCAAAGAGCACTTAATGAATTAGTTGAGAATTGGTGATAATAGCCTCTAACTATAGAGACAACGTAAGAGAGAAGAAGAGGATAGATTGATGAGAGAGGCCGAAGTGAAGTGAGTAGGTGTAGCAACTGATTATGTAACATCATTATTATTCCTCAGGAGCTATAAGTCAGTAATGACTGATGACCAAATGAAAACTAACAAGGTATGCCTGTGTAATTTGCATAACTCTGTAGCTGTAGTCACCCCCACTTATACAGTATGACGAAGAAGTGGACTTCAGAGCAGTAGAAGACGACTTTATGTGAAGTAAAATCAGTCACAGTAGCAAAATTCAAAAAACTCTTTATATGAACCATAATTATGTCAACATTACAATAAAATTATATTACATTTGTATAAATGGCAGGAGTCAGTTTTAACTACATGTATAATAATTTTTCTGTCACATTTCATAGTTCAGGGTTCTTGGGGGTCATATACGCTTGTACACGCCAACAACGTTTCCTGCTGGGTCAAGATGGTAGACATCCTTCAGATCATCAATGCAGAAAGCCACAATTCCAATGACACCAAGGAATCCAGTGAAAAAACACAGTACAAGGAAGATACCAGCACACACCAGCCAAGTCATTACACCGCTCCTGTAGGACAGTCGTGTCTGAACCTGTGCGTGTGTGTGGGGGGGGGGCAGTAGTTTGCTTAAATACACACTGTGGGCAGCACTGTACATGGAAGTGACTATGGTAGGTGTTAAATGAATAAGAACAACAGAAGCTATGGAACACACAACAGAACAGGAAATGGGTATGACACTAATATACATGCATGAGGACAGCATTGTACATGTAACACTCACACGTAAGGGTCAAATGAAGAATAACTCTAAGTGTCTGAGCACATACATGCAATATACATGATAGTACCTGCTGTCCATTGGCCAGCGTGACCACAACGGGATAGGCTCCAAAGTGGGGCTGAGACACCACCTGCGGCTGTGTTGTCACCACAGTAGTATTTATAGTCTGCACATGAGGTGAAGATGCAATAATTATTTAAGCGTACTATAAAAAAATGATTAGGTCACAAAAGCTTACTGGACCGACAGTAATGGTAATGCTATAGTATGCATAATTATGCTACTGTGTATGACCTGTCTGTAAATGTGCGCATGTATTAGTGTGTAACCTATGACATACACATTATTCTGTGTGACTGTGTATGGTACCTGTTGCTGCACTGGTGGAGGTTGCTCAGCATACCCCTGCTCATGTGTGTGCATTATATACAGTGAAGTGAAATATGATACTCATAAGTATGATAACCGGCACCAATCCCATGTTTGGCGATGAAGCATAATTATTAAGTATGTAGCAATTAGCTCGCTTTGAGAATAGAATAATAAGAAGCTACATAGCAACTAGTGTATGCAAATGTGAGAGCATCACCTAACCATACAATTTACAGTATCTATGCCTAATGTAGGTCTGCACCTTCACACGTGGAGAATGTATAATACCACATGCACAGTCATACAAGTAAACCACAGCTTCCTACACATACTTTAATTAGTCTCTAATGCTTTCATGTGTGTAATCATGCATAACCAAGGATATGGTTTCCCTATTATAATCATGATTGAATACGTACCTGCTGCTGCGGGGGATATGCTGCTTGTTGCTGCGGGGGATATCCCGGTTGTTGTTGTGGGGGGTACGCTGCCGCTGGTTGTGCGGGGTAGCCCTGCTGGGGAGGAGGGTATCCCTGTTGAGGAGGTTGGTCAGTCGCGTAAGGTGGTGGGGCTGACATCCTGCACAGAAAATCGGTAGTGTATCTTTGTGGCATTATAATTGATTATTGCTGACACAAGGCTTAATAATACAAGCTAGGGAGAATGCTCATAGTATTTACACAAGTTACAGCTACCTTCTTATTCTATACCTTTCAGTATTCTATACCTTTCAGTGTTCGTTTCTTTGAATCTGAGTTCGAGTCTGTTGCTCAAGAACTATCTATATAATTATAGTGCAAGTGCAGTTGCAGTGACAAGCAGATACCACACCCTAATAAGAACCACATGGAATTATTGATCACTAACTGCATTCCTAGTCTCATGAATCAGCCGCCGTTCCAAAGGAACGGGCCGAGTTGTCTCTAAAATAACGCGGGATCACCAATAAGGAGTGCTACTCATGCATGAAGCACTCCTCCTGACTGTGGTGCGTACACAACATTGGCATAAATTTGTAGTCTCGCAAGCCAGACGCGTTTCATCGAGGAGGTATGTTTGGGTCTGGCTTCCGCGAGACAATTAAATTTGTGTACAAGGAGATAAAACAGATAAAACACATAACTTAATGGTTGTACATGCACACAAGGATAATGGGTTTATGACATTCTTCTGTATATCCCCACAATGCTTCCGTCATTTGGATTGATGTGATAGACATCTCTAGTGGACTTCATGCAACATGGTATGCAGATACAAAGCAGAGGAAATAGGAACATCATTCCCAGAATGAGAACAATCATCACAACAATCCAAGTCATGCCTCCGATGCGATATTCCAGCTGTGTTTGAACCTGTAGACACACATAGGAAAATGTTCACATCAAGTAGAGAGATTAAACGTTTCTACTCTGCATGATTATACTAGACTCGCAAGCTGTCACTGTTGCGTGTAACAGTGCTTGTGAGTCAGCAACATGATCATACAGTTTAGCAGGGTATAAATGGGGAAAGATACCATAATTATATATGGACCATCGATGTAGGCAAGGCTTTGTGCTTTGTGTACCTGTTTGCCTTGAGCATCAGTAAAGGTCACAGGGACGTCTGCAAATACGATTGGAAAAGAACCATAGGTAGGCTGTGTTTGTATGATTGTGACACCGTCCGTTGCTTTCACCTGAGCCGGGATGCAAACACATGCAACAATGATTATGTGTAATAATTATTTAAACAGCAATCTAGCTATACCTATAGGGTACTGCACTATAAATACCTGTGGGTGTTCAACAGCTTGGTAGGGTGGAGGGGCGTTGGGATCCATGATAGAGAAGTCAATTTATATGGCTGTATACTCTGAGGCCAGGGGAGGGAATGCTAGAACTATGCACTGAAGCAGACATATGATTAGTGCTAGTGAGTCATATGATCAACAAATATTTTGCAGATTTATGTAGCCCCACCCCTCAATTGTGTGAATGACATGTGATTGACAAACAACATAACAAAATATAGCCTCGATTCCAGCCCGAGTTGTTTCTAGCTAGGCCGACAACTATTTTTCAACTTCGTTCTATTAAAAAAAATTCGGCCTGGGACCGAGGCTAAACAAAATACTGAGCTGTGGTTACATGTATTTTCATCAGGTCCTAATTCAGTCTCCTGTACACTCCCACCACGTTGCCATCAGTTGGATTAATGTGATAAACATCTTTAGTTGACTTCATGCAGCATGGTATGCAGACACAGAATAGGGGCAGCAAAAACATTGACCCCAGAATAAATATAATCCCAGCAATAAGCAGCGTCATAGCTCCAATGCGATAATCCAGCTCTGTTCAAACCTATAGAACAGTCAGCGTGTGCACATGCACATACAGAAATAAAAGTTCGAATGTAGTTTTTTAGTGTTTGTATATTTTAGAGGGTGGGCATACCTGGTTGCCATGAGCATCTGTGATGGTCACTGGGACATCTGCAAATACTAAAGGCAGGGGGGTACCATAAGTTGAAGGCTGTACGACCACTTGTTGTTGATTAAATGCATGATCTGAGTCCTATGATAAGAGATACAAAACACAATTTAAGTAGTCTCATGATTAGACTCACTGGTATAGCCTGGTAGGGAGGTGGGGATCCAGCCTTGTAGTCCATGAAGAATAAAAGCTTAATTAGCTGAGCACTTTGGTTTGCAAGCGTAGACAGAATTTAGGGTGTGGCTCAAGCAATGAATTCAATTAAGGTGGTCACATGTTATTGTGCTGGCTTGGTTGTTGATTGGATGCATTCATTTGTGACACCAGGAGTGCATGATTCATGCACTCCTGGTGACACACATTGAGACAAAAATTACACGCATGCAATTTTTGACTGTGTATATAATTGACAGGATAATCTCAGCCTGTTTTTTCAATAACAATACATTGTGAGATTATGATTCGTGGCAGATAATTATAACTAGAGTACTGAAGGCTGCTATGATCTATGATCAAGCTTTATATAGTAACTAGTCTATACACCTTTTTTTCACAAATATAACCAGCTCACTCACAATGAGTATAGGGCATAATAATATCTCATCACTCATAAACTATATATACTTAGCCTGCACACATTCATAATCATAACTTTTATAGTATATACATGCAGGTTATACAAGTTATTATATAGTGTACGCTAAAAAATTACTAAGTCAGCTTATACTATCGATCATGTCTTTTGTTGTAACAAAAACTCTGTCTTCACATACGTTTGTACACGCCCACCACAGTGCCGTCAGTAGGACTGATGTGGTAGATATCCTTGAAGCTATTCATGCACAACGGGATACAAGCGCAGCACCAGAATCCAAGGAAAAATAGTAGAAGAACAACAAGCCACGTCATCATACCGCTCCTGTAGTCCAGTTGTGTGGTGACCTACAGAGAACATAAGCGCTCAACACAAAAAAGACGTTTTTATTGTAGCATCTAGCATGCACAAAACTGCATGCAGTGCTCCCACCTGCTGTCCTTTGGAGTCAGTGATCACAACAGGTGTCGGTCCGAACACCGCCGGCCCCTGTACTGGTTGCTGCGTCGTCACAACAACAGTTGTCTGTAGGGTAAATGATTCATGTCTACTCTCTGTCTACCCTGTCACTGTCAAAATTTTCAGTTGCTAGAGTGTGCAGCACAATACAAACTACTAGCTATAGACCCAATAAGTCATTATCAGCAACGCCCCCTTCCCACACACACACACACACACATACTGCCTGAGGAGGGTACTGTTGTGGTTGTGCCTGAGGTGGGTAGGCAGCTTGAGGTGGGTAGGCTGGAGGTTGGTCAGCGGGTGGGTAAACTGGAGGTTGGTCAGCTGGTTGGTACGGTGCAGGAGGTGGGTAGGCAGGGTCTTGAACTGGTGTATCGGCCATTCTTGTTTTAATCTGCACTGTTGGTGCAAACAAAATTGATTAGCAAATAGTCTACAATAAAGGTCAATCTATTAGGGCATAGTCCATGAATACTACAGAGCACAGTGTTAGTCATTGTTGTGGGTGCGATAAGCAAATTGGCATATTTGACAGGTAATAAAAGTCAGCTCATTATGGCATAGTTCATGAATAATTGCGCAACATTTATGGCTTACCCATGTGATCACACCTAAAATTAAAGCTGTAAGTATAGAAATAAGAGAGTTAAAAGCTTTAAAAACAAACACAAGACACGTTAGCATAGCGACTTGTCAGTATAATTATTCCTCCTAAAACTTGCCTATAACTGTATGCACTCATGTAGCTTAATTATATCATTCACCCACCCATGTTTGCAAGCATCAAGTCCGTATTGATTAAACATTAACTTCGTTCACACATTACATTACCTTTAAGTTACTGTAATTATCACTTGCATGTAGTTAGCTAGTCCCAGACAATTGAATGCGGGTAACTAGATCTAGCTATAATTATTATTACATGTATTGTAACACTGCTAGCCTAGCTAGCTGCAACCGTACCGCGTACCGTACCTCAATCACCTTGTTTATTGTTTCCACAGCAACAAGCTAGCTGCAGGCCTAGCTAGCAGTTGAACAATTTTGCCATAAATTTAAACACCCACACCGCATGCAATAGCTAGGCCTACAACTGCATTATGTACTATAAACTCACCTATTGGAGTCTTGGTTGAGATGAACAATCAGAGAGCTCTTCACTGCTAGGTTCAGCTTGGATGCTTGGATGTTAATGTGGAAGTTAACGCCCTTTTTTGAGGGGACAAACAAGCCTGCTTTTCATTTCGCATGCGCAAACTTTTGCCGAAAGCTCCGCCCACTAGATATAATAGTGGCAGGAAAGAAAATAAAAAAGTAGACGCCAATTCGGCGGGTAAATCAAGATAGGACATGAAATAAAACTGAAGAGTATAATCCCAGACTTACTACAGTGCACAGTGCTAGTGTACAAAGCTATTGAGTTCTAGAAGACCATGGCAACCAGGAATATATCTTTGTCTAAAGAGCAGATTCTGACATCTCCAAGGCAACTGGGGTTGTGCCTATTGAAGCTGAAGACGTCACCTGTACCTGTACCCGTACCCACCCCTAGCTCCTCACCACATGCAGCTGATCTTATCGACCTGCTCAATGAAAACCCGTTAAGCTCTCCAGACCTGTCACAATCCTTTTCTGTGAAAAGCAGGCAAACGGACATTCTCTCATTTCTGAGTGGATCACAATCCGAAACCGAACAATCACCCAACGAATGGACACCATTGGCACAAGGGACGGAGACAGACTCTGTAGTCAGGTCCTCGAAATCATCACGAGCTCTCTTCCCATCAATACCCACCGGCACCAAGCCGGGACAAAAAAATCAAAGGTGGGATTTGTTAGCTCGAAGAATTTTTTTTAGCCCGAGGCAAATATCCTGGTACCCTGAAAAGATTTAAAGCTACGTACCGATGATAATTATTATTATAGTGCTATAATAATTATTATTCTCTTTCTGTCTGCAGAAAACGAAAGCTATCTAACACCTCTGAAGGCAAACCCAGAGCTGTCAAGAGGAAGAAGAAAGAAGACATGGATCAAATGCAGCTGGTAAGATAAGAGCCACATTGTCCTTGTATTGTGTTTTGATTGCTCTGTTTGTGTAGGACTGCGGCCAAAAGCTATTGGGTCATGTGACATGTAAGCTGTGTGGTATGGTATACACACACACCCAGCTGGACGATCAAGTGGAGCACTCGCGATTCCACAGTCGCTTTGTAGCCGGAGTCAACTTTCCTGTATGTGACAAAATGCACAAACGCTTTGCATCACATAACATTGTTGTTGTCAATATTTTTAGGGCTGGAAAAACGAGAGAGTGGTTGCTATTCTGGAGTTTGGTCGAATCATAATGGTCCTACCATCAGAGTCAAAACAGCACTCCAAGAAGGTGAGACCTAGTTAGTGTACACCCGTTGTTATGTGGTGTTTGATAGTTGCCATGCTTTCCCTTATGTATATATTCCCGTACAGATGGAAGACATTCAGGCATTGGTTGACCATGACTTGGGCTACTCTGTGAGTCCTGGGCAGGCTAAGAGAGTGTTCACTGTGTTTCTGTGTGTGGCCAAACGAAAGATCATGGGCTGTGTCTTCACTGAGAGAATTAAACAGGTACTCAACTTGTACAAAGTTTAGATTGACCCTAGTGTCATGAAAAGAGGCCCTAATGCTATTACTATGTAGCAACTCGATTCCGAGCGTAACACTTAAATTTTCCTACTTAATTATCTTTCCCTCTATGTATGTAGGGTTATGAGGTTTTGTGTGACGAGTCCTCATCCTTTGACAACCTTACTGCCTGGTACAGCAGGTAACTGGTAGAACTGTATAATTATTATGTGCCATACACTAACAGTACATGTTTATGTGAGTATTCACTTATTAATTGGATGGTTTCCCCTTTCAGCAATGAGCCCCAGCCAGCCGTGTTGGGGATCAACCGTCTATGGGTAGCAGCAAACTGTCGTAGAATGGGTGTGGCTTCAAAGCTATTGAACTCTGCCAGGTACACACTGTTTAGTATGTGCATGGCTTTGATCCTAAACACTTCGATTGTTAATTGTAGCTGTTCTTCGATCATAAAATATTAGTGTGCTCTGTGTTTAATGGGTTTTAGGCTATTCCTTCTCCTGTTTCAGTATGACTAATCCCCCCTCTCCTCTGACCCTGTGTAGGTCTTGTCTCATACCTGGGTCAGTCATCCCCAAAGACAAGATGGCCTTCACAGACCCCACTCCAGATGGAAAACTTTTTGCCTCCCACTACTGTGGAAGAACTAACTTTTTAGTATATAGATAATCTTACTTCTCACTTATGGTAAACATTATTTATGAGACAGGTGCTCTTATTATGTGAAACATTTATGTGATGTCATTAAGTAACTATAATTATGGTTGAAAGAGAGGGGTAAATTACTTTTGTTTGATTATACAAATTGATAATTATATAGTCACAGTATTAAATATCAGTCCTTCTTAGCCTTTTTGCGTTCACAGAAACAATAATTACAGCAACATTTACAGCACCTACACAACGCATACATACACACACAAACCAAGAACAACAGCGTAATCTTGACATCAACATTGTAGTAAGCAATCCAGCTCCATTTATACTTGGCATAGGCTGGGATGAGATGATCGTAGCCAACAATAGAATAATGTTCGACAAGTTCCGCAGCTCTCTCTACACCTCCAGCAAAAGTGTACCTCCCTCTCAGTCTGGCGATAGACTCTCCATAGGATGCATCAGTTGTTACGGTTTTTAGACTCTCGGTTATTTTTTCGGCTGTTAATTTGTTAGATTGAATGGAGACTCCTAAATTGAAAAATTCCACTCGAGCCGCATCGTCACCGTGATCGTTTGCTATGGGAACCACCACTACAGGTACACTGTTAGCAAGTGCTTCTTGTAATCCACCGAGTCCACCGTGTAAGACTGCCGCTCCTGTAGCTTTGTGAGCAAATACTGACAATTGGGGAGCCCATTTCACTAGAAATACTCTCTTTTCGTTCAAAACGATTCCGTCTAGAATGTCCCTGTTCTGTTCCCTTAGACTCCACACCAGACTCATACCCGTGTCCAATACTCCATTCAAGATAGCTTCACCCATTTCTCTAGTCAGGTAAATCACAGAACCCATGCTGACATACACAACACTGTTGTCAGGCTTCTGACTCAGCCAGTTGGTAAGATCAAATTGAATTGGCTCAGGATTCTTGGTCAGTAGTGGACCTACGTAACTTGTCAGCGAGGAAATATCCCGAGGGTACTCAAATCCAATTACACTCGTTATGAAAAGAGGAACATGGTGACCGAACGGCTCGAGCAAATAGTTCATGTCGGCACCACATTGTAGTTCAGGTATAGAGGTATCAAGTATCCGACTCAGAAAGAACGAAAGAATGGGCCTATACACATAAATCAGTATTCGTTGGAATAGAGTTAAGTCCATACTCAAGCTGGTCCCTAGTAGAGGAAAGGGCCATGTGGGGAGGAGTGAGGGGTGCCAGAGAAGACCGGGGGAGACAACAATGAAGGGAACTTTGAAGTTTTTGCTGATGCATGCCACAAGAGGAGACAGCCAAATATCGACGATTATCATATCAAATTTCTGAATATTTGAATTGTTGAGAAGCAAGTTTAATCGTTGTAAAAGTTTCTTAGTTTCATCATTTTCAGATTTATCACGATTGAAGACACTCTCTAGGAAAGATTGGTTAGAAGTTTTTCTCGATAGCTCTGCAATTTTTTCCGTATCAAAGACATCGTTTCCAGCATTCCATAAATTCATGCCTGCTCTTTGGGCAGTTTTGCTTTGTAGGTTAGTGTTGTTGACAACAGGCGTACAAATGGTAACATTGTGTCCATTCCTCACAAGTTGCTCTCCCAAGGCAGATACAGGATAGAGGTGTCCAGCAAACGGTATGGGCACTATAAGAATGTTCAACTGCCCTTCTTGTTCAGCCAGGCTGCAACCAAGAAGTATTAGAGCAACTAGACACACTGCAGAGTTCATCATGACCTATTCCACTTCTATCTACCCCACCCATCTCCCATCCCATAATCTCTCACCATTGTACTTGAGTAGAACACTTACTCCTGGTATCCTGACAGTGACTGCATGTATAATTATGCTTCCATGCAGAGTCCAACCCTATGCATGCACTGTTAGTGTAAGGCTGTCAGTAATAATCATTGTTTTTGAATTTCAAGTGACATGAAAACAGGGGATGAAAGCAGTAGATAATTAAAATACAACTATTAAATAAACAATAAACTAAAAATGTTAGAGATCACAGCTATGTGTGTTAAAGAAATTGCCATAGTCCCAAGAGCAGAATATACACTGTCCTAGTCCACTATAACACAGTACAACAGTAGCAATAATAAATACAAATATGCATAAGATACACGGTCTCCTTTCGAGGAAAAAAGCCAGGAGATAGAGAACGATGACCAACATCTGATCTTGCATGATGAGCAGGCATGCTGATTTGGGTATGAATAGTACGGGTAGCATCCAATGTAGACAGTACATCGTGGACAGACGTTCAGGGCCACTTAATTGAGATGTGTAGTCACTTAGAAATCTGCCCTATATTTTGATGTATATAGTGGAGGTCGGGCAGGTGAATATGAAGTCGCACTTCTTCAAGTCCACTGTACAAAGGTTCTGCAATAGAGTGGAGTTGTAAATGTAAAAATATAGGCACACCATTGATGGGCGCGGCACACACAACACACGTACGTACATGTACATATTCAGTTGATGAGGACTGGGCTAGCTATATAACAGACACACTCTGAAAGATGAACAATATATATAATTATTATACTTACGTGTGCAATTCAGAGACTTGACACCCTGTGGTCTCATGTACGTATAGGATCCCCGGATGAAACAAGACTTCAGGACAGACAGATGCACCGTCAGCACTTACATGTAGATTACCATTATTTTCCAATACAACACATGGACAGAGGTACATTCCGTATAGTATCCATTACAATGATTATGAATGAATGGGGAGGGAGTTTTATTCAGTGTTTCTTGACTGTTCCATGAATGCAATAGCTAATAACACAGTACACAAACACAAAACAACATAGTCCCAGCAGACAGTAGAGAGAAGGCAGTGAGAACAGCCACACAAACGCTAGAGCTAGAACGATGTAGGTCAGAGTGTAGTAGGAGGCTAATGGCCGCAGGTTGATCCGTGGGACAGGAGGGAGGGGCTCTTCATCATCAAGGTAACTGATGACAGGGGTCACTCGATGCACAGGAGTGACAGGAGGCTCGGAACTGAATAGGAAAAATAACAATAACTCAACATTCCGAGCAAGTTGTTGTGGGAGTGAGTGAACAGTTTGCCAACTGTCTAATAAGTATGGTTGCTTTAATAGTCCAAAAATTACAACGGAGGGGGGACAGATTGTATAGTAGTTACCTGTATTGTGGGAACAGTGTTGCATGAAGGTGGGGAGGGGGTGGAGACAACAGTTGTAGGAAGAGATGGTGCAGTAGACCACCACCACTACCCACTGCTGCCAGCTGCTCTGAATACTGAAATGTGAAGCAGAAAATAACATGATTGTGCTTGAAATGCATCAATCAACATGTAGAGTACATTAGGTTTTGTGCAGACTTAGGTTGTGACATTGTACACTGGGGTACCAATACACACACCTTCTCATTGAGCAGTGATGACACACGATACAGTGTTCGCACTAGGGTGGCATTCTCGTAGGAACGTATCGGCTGCAATAAGGGGTCTCCACGGTAATGGACATTCCTGCCAGAGCACTTACGCAGACCTTGAATCACCTAGGAGAATTGAGCTAAAAACTTGTGAGCTAAATATACTATAGACCTCTCTACCTCTCTAAAACTAACAGAATATATACATGTACTTGATTTATAGGCCTTTAAAATTCACTGCTATTTTCATAAAACACTAATGACTATATCTTACCTGAACTTTGCCCTGAGGTGAGAGTCTGCTTGACCCCTGGATGAACTCTGGCTCAAGTGAGGGAGGGGGTGAGCTGGTGGAGGTGAGGCCTATGAGCGAGCTCTCAAAGGAAGCGTCAATACCAAGAACTGAATCATTGAGGCTGGTATCTCTTGGAATAGGGAGCTACAGCATACACAATGTGAAGGACATAATACGACAAGAGAGAGGTGGAGTGGAGGACACAATACAGTTAAAACAGAATATTGCTTCAGTGGACCTATACAAGTATTGTATGTGTACACACGTGGAGCTGACCTCAAACAGTGTAAGAGCTGAACAATATGAGTCTGTACAATACGAGTATAGACGCAAAAGAAACTGTTATGGCTCTTTCCAAGCACGTATACGTACCTCAAAAGTGGCCGACAGGTTCTGAGCAATTGAGTCGAGCATGTTGATCAGTTTCTCGGGGTCTATAATCGGGGAGACAGACGGGCTAGGGTAGTCGTAGGAAAATACATCAACCAGAGAGTCCCAAAGTTGCTTGAATAATGACCTACGTGCAGTAACAAGACAGAAGATAGAGTATTATAGAGGTATAGTGTATCGGTGTTATAACAGCTACATGTATCAGAAAAAGTGAATTTTTCATTGAATTAACTCTACACTGCTTGCAACCCAGTGTGAGAGTTCATGCATGGGACCACCACTTAACGCACTTGTGAGGTGGTGGAGGGGTGGACGCTGACAGAGACATAAATGACTCGGACGGTATAGATGTGAAGGGTTGTGATGATGACGACGATGATGACTGGCTGCTCAGTAGCAGCTGGGAGCGACACACTTTGTACAAGAGGGAGTGGATCTGTAGTGGGACAGACTAGTGGAACCGTTCTCAATCGAACCAGCTTCCAAACCAAGCCATAATCCAACAAAATGGTGCTTTTCCTCACATTATAATATATAATATTATACACAGCAAATGCTCCCATAGTGTAAATTAACAGGTTTCATAACAGGCACACACACAATTATTATATCTGATGCACTCACAGCATCCTGAGTGTCCTGTCCGAAGAGAGGGGTGTGGTCAAATGATGGACCCACACAGTCCACAAACACAGCCTTGATGGAAGAGGCGGATGAAGGGGAATTTCCCCTGGAGGAGTTGTGGGCAAAGTCCAAGAGGAGGGCCTCACCGTGTCGAATAAACCCCATCAGCTCAGGAAGTGCAAACACCTGCACACACAATGTCAATAGGGATTGTTAAAACAAGCAGATGTTCACAATTACATTGTTGTTATCTACAGTACAATGCCATGTATATTATACATACAATGCAAAATAAGCACGCCTGCCCTGACGGTGCTGTACATGTAGCCGGGTTGTACAGGCACATTTGATAGCAGGTATATAATCAAGAAATCAGGCTGCTATACATATTGCAATCCCTGACCTTAGTGGCCCTATAGAGCAGTGTGATGTTGGGGTCGTGAGTTAGGTCAGCCTGGAAGAATCGACCCAGAAACTCCACTAGGAGGTTCGTGTAGAACGGGAGGTTATCCAGCACAAAAGACCTCCTGTGTGGTGTGGGGTGACATGATACGGACAATGATTTTAAAATACGCTATCTTGAAGTTTAGGGTTAGGTAAAGGATCAAAAAGGCATCTACAGAAGGTAACATATTTATACTACATATACTTGTACATGTAGTCAGTTAGAGACTCACCATCTCTTAGGCAGGCTACCAAAGCTCCCTTTGTTGTCAGTGGAGAGTTTGGTCGGGTCAATGTAACGCCACGGCTGGATGAATGTCAGCCATAGCTCCAGAATCTGGACATTATTTTGGGAGAAATCAACCTGTGACTGGCTGCTCAAATTATTATGGCTAAGGGTGAACACCACATGTACATGTACAGTGTACACTTCACAACATTCACATAATCAAAAACTTGATATAAAAATTGTTATACTCTAAGAAGAGTCAGAATTCAGTCAAAAGATTCACGATTCAGAAGAGCCAAATGTCACTTTCAAAGCACTTACATATCTCAAGTTAGAGTCAAGTGGTGAGTGCTTGAAGGAGTAGTTAAGGAAGTGAAAGAGTCTTTTCTGAACGTACAGAGGAACCAAAGAGCTGCAGAAAGAGAGAGGCCATGTTTGACAGTACACTAGTCTATAGTACACAAAAAAGATAGAATTGCAAAATTCGTAGCATGGTGGTACATGTACATGTATATCTACAGATAGCGATTGTTCTATGACTTCAAGTGACACACTGCAGCTAGCTATCAATCCCCTCACTACAGAGATACACACCTTCTGAGGTTGTCTGTGACAGGTATGAGGAGTGAGTGGGTGGTGGGGGAGGTGGCCGAATAAGAGTAGCCACACCCAAAGTAGTGGACCTGCTTCAGTAGCCGTCGCAAGAGTATCATGTGCTCTTCACTCGGAGTGAACTGGTTCTAGAGGGAGGAACAATATGCAATACAGTCAACATCAGCCTGAGCCCAACAGCTACAATAGATACTGCACCCATCCTCATAGCAAGCACACCCTCATTAACTCGTTGCTGCAGATATTCGCCCACCTGTGCTTGTGCTAGCAGATCACCTCTCCCTCCATTATATGAGTTCTGATTCAGCCAAAACTCAACCAGTACCTGCAACATA